>NW_027478835.1:300000-463403 GCF_051014685.1 Ptiloglossa arizonensis | reverse complement strand
GCAAGTCTGATACTCGAAACCAATAACTACAAAGGCCTAGGGGAAAAATACACATACCGTTGTAATCGGGCGAGTTTCTACTAACAGATGCGACAGGAGTTTCTCGAGTTCGTCAATCCGTTCGCGAGATATGGGAGCTTGAAGTTAAGGAATGGTTGAGAAACCATCAAAATTTGCGCAAGTCTGATACTCGAAACCAATAACTACAAAGGCCTAGGGGAAAAATACACATAGCGTTGTAATCGGGGAGTTTCTGCTTTCAGATGCAACAGGAATTTCTCGAGTTCGTCAATCCGTTCGCGTGATATGGGAGTTTCAAGTTAAGCAATGGTTGAGAAACAATCAAAATTTTCGCAATCTGATACTCGAAACCAATAACTACAAAGGCCTAGGGGAAAAATACACATAGCGTTGTAATCGGGCGAGTTTCTACTTTCAGATGCAACAGGAATTTCTCGAGTTCGTTAATCCGTTCGCGAGATATGGGAGTTTGAAGTTAAGGAATGGTTGAGAAACCATCAAAATTTGCGCAAGTCTGATACTCGTAACCAATAACTACTATAGCCTAGGGCAAAAATACACATACCGTTGTAATCGGGCGAGTTTCTACATTCACATGCAACAGGAATTTCTCGAGTTCGTCAATCAGTTCGCGAGATATGGGAGTTTGATTTTAAGGAATGATTGAGAAACCCTCATAATTTTCGCAAGTCTGATACTCGAAACCAATAACTACAATGGCCTAGGGGAGAAATACACCTAGCGTTGTAATCGGGCGAGTTTCTGCTTTCAGATGCAACAGGAATTTCTGGAGTTCGTCAATCCGTTCGCGATATATGGGAGTTTGAAATTAAGGAATGGTTTAGAAACCATCAAAATTTTCGCAAGTCTGATAATCGAAACCAATAACTACAAAGGCCTAGGGGAAAAATACACACACCATTGTAATCGGGCGAGTTTCTACTTTCAGATGCAACAGGAATTTTTCGCGTTCGTCAATCCGTTCGCGAGATATGGGAGTTCGAAATTAAGGAATGGTTGACAAACCATCAAAATTTGCGCAAGTCTGATACTCGAAACCAATAACTACAAAGGCCTAGGGGGAAAAATACACCTAGCGTTGTAATCGGGCGAGTTTCTGCTTTCAGATGCAATAGGAATTTCTCGAGTTCGTCAATCCGTTCGCGAGGTATGGAGTTTGAAGTTAAGGAATGGTTGAGAAACCATCAAAATTTTCGCAAGTCTGATACTCGAAACCAATAACTACAAAGGCCTAGGTAAAAATACACATAGCGTTGTAATCGGGCTAGTTTCTACTTTCAGATGCAACAGGAATTTCTCGAGTTCGTCAATCCGTTCGCGAGATATGGGAGTATGAAGTTAAGGAATGGTTGAGAAACCATCAAAATTTTCGCAAGTCTGATACTCGAAACCAATAACTACAAAGGCCTAGGGAAAAAGTACACATACCGTTGCAATCGGACGAGTTTCTACTAACAGATGCGACAGGAATTTCTCGAGTTCGTCAATCCGTTCGCGAGATATGGGAGTATGAAGTTAGGGAATGTTTGAGAAACCATCAAAATTTTCGCAAGTCTGATACTCGAAACCAATAACTACTATAGCCTAGGGCAAAAATACACATACCGTTGTAATCGGGCGAGTTTCTACATTCAGATGCAACAGGAATTTCTCGAGATCGTCAATCAGTTCGCGAGATATGGGAGTTTGATGTTAAGGAATGATTGAGAAACCCTCATAATTTTCGCAAGTCTGATACTCGAAACCAATAACTACAATGGCCTAGGGAAAAATACACATACCGTTGTGGTCGGGAGAGTTTCTACTTTCAGATGCAAGAGGACTCTCTCGAGTTCGTCAATCCGTTCGCGAGATATGGGTGTTTGAAGTTACGGAATGGTTGAGAAACCATCAAAATTTTCGCAAGTCTGATACTCGAAACCAATAACTACTATAGCCTAGGGCAAAAATACACATACCGTTGTAATCGGGCGAGTTTCTGCTTTCAGATGCAATAGGAATTTCTCGAGTTCGTCAATCCGTTCGCGAGGTATGGGAGTTTGAAGTTAAGGAATGGTTGAGAAACCATCAAAATTTTCGCAAGTCTGATACACGAAACCAATAACTACAAAGGCCTAGGGGAAAATACACACACCATTGTAATCGGGCGAGTTTCTACTTTCAGATGCAACAGGAATTTCTCGAGTTCGTCAATCCGTTCGCGAGATATGGGAGTTTTGATGTTGAGGAATGATTGAGAAACCATCACAATTTTCGCAAGTCTGATACTCGAAACCAATAACTACAGTGGCCTAGGGGAAAAATACACATACCGTTGTGGTCGGGAGAGTTTCGACTTTCAGATGCAACAGGAACTTCTCGAGTTCGTCAATCGTTCGCGAGATATGGGAGTTTGAAGTTAAGGAATGGTTGAGAAACCATCAAAATTTTCGCTGGTCTGATACTCGAAACCAATAACTGGAATGGCCTAGGGGAAAAATACACATAGCGTTGTAATCGGACGAGTTTCTGCTTTCAGATGCAACAGGGATTTCTCGAGTTCGTCGATCCGTTCGCGAGATATGGGAGTATAAAATTGAGGAATGGTTTAGAAACCATCAAAATTTTCGCAAGTCTGATAATCGAAACCAATAACTACAAAGGCCTAGGGGAAAAATACACACACCATTGTAATCGGGCGAGTTTCTGCTTTCAGATGCAACAGGAATTTCTCGAGTTCGTCAATCCGTTCGCGAGATATGGGAGTATGAAGTTAGGGAATGTTTGAGAAACCAACAAAATTTTCGCAAGTCTGATACTCGAAACCAATAACTACAATAGCCTACGAGAAAAATACACACATCATTGTTATCGGGCTAGTTTCTACTTTCAGATGCAACAGGAATTTCTCGAGTTCGTCAATCCGTTCGCGAGATATGGGAGTTTGAAGTTAAGGAATGGTTGAGAACCATCAAAATTTTCGCAAGTCTGATACTCGAAACGAATAACTGGAATAGCCTAGGGCAAAAGTACACACACCATTGTAATCGGCCGAGTTTCTGCTTTCAGATGCAACAGGAATTTCTCGAGTTCGTCAATCCGTTCGCGAGATATGGGAGTTTGATGTTAAGGAATGGTTGAGAAACCATCAATATTTTCGTAAGTCTGATACTCGAAACCAGTAACTACAAAGGCCAAGGGGGAAAAATACACCTAGCGTTGTAATCGGGCGAGTTTCTGCTTTCAGATGCAACAGGAATTTCTCGAGTTCGTCAATCCGTTCGCGAGGTATGGGAGTTGAAGTTAAGGAATGGTTGAGAAACCATCAAAATTTTCGCAAGTCTGATACTCGAAACCAATAACTACAAAGGCCTAGGGGAAAAATACACACACCATTGTAATCGGGCGAGTTTCTACTTTCAGATGCAACAGGAATTTCTCGAGTTCGTCAATCCGTTCGCGAGATATGGGAGTTTGATGTTGAGGAATGATTGAGAAACCATCACAATTTTCGCAAGTCTGATACTCGAAACCAATAACTACAGTGGCCTAGGGGAAAAATACACATACCGTTGTGGTCGGGAGAGTTTCTACTTTCAGATGCAACAGGAACTTCTCGAGTTCGTCAATCCGTTCGCGAGATATGGGAGTTTGAAGTTAAGGAATGGTTGAGAAACCATCAAAATTTTCGCTGGTCTGATACTCGAAACCATAACTGGAATGGCCTAGGGGAAAAATACACATAGCGTTGTAATCGGACGAGTTTCTGCTTTCAGATGCAACAGGGATTTCTCGAGTTCGTCGATCCGTTCGCGAGATATGGGAGTATAAAATTGAGGAATGGTTTAGAAACCATCAAAATTTTCGCAAGTCTGATAATCGAAACCAATAACTACAAAGGCCTAGGGGAAAAATACACACACCATTGTAATCGGGCGAGTTTCTACTTTCAGATGCAACAGGAATTTCTCGAGTTCGTCAATCCGTTCGCGAGATATGGGAGTATGAAGTTAGGGAATGTTTGAGAAACCAACAAAATTTTCGCAAGTCTGATACTCGAAACCAATAACTACAATAGCCTACGAGAAAAATACACACATCATTGTAATCGGGCTAGTTTCTACTTTCAGATGCAACAGGAATTTCTCGAGTTCGTCAATCCGTTCGCGAGATATGGGAGTTTGAAGTTAAGGAATGGTTGAGAAACCATCAAAATTTTCGCAAGTCTGATACTCGAAACCAATAACTGGAATAGCCTAGGGCAAAAGTACACACACCATTGTAATCGGCCGAGTTTCTGCTTTCAGATGCAACAGGAATTTCTCGAGTTCGTCAATCCGTTCGCGAGATATGGGAGTTTGATGTTAAGGAATGGTTGAGAAACCATCAAAATTTTCGTAAGTCTGATACTCGAAACCAGTAACTACAATGGCCTAGGGGAAAAATACACATACCGTTGTAATCGGGTGGGTTTCTACATTCAGATGCAACAGGAATTTCTGGAGTTCGTCAATCCGTTCGCGAGATATGGGAGTTTGAAGTTAAGAAATGGTTGAGAAACCATTAAAATTTTCGCAAGTCTGATACTCGAAACCAATAACTACAAAGGCCTAGGGTAAAAGTACACATACCGTTGTAATCGGACGAGTTTCTACTAACAGATGCGACAGGAATTTCTCGAGTTCGTCAATGCGTTCGCGAGATATGGGAGTTTGAAGTTAAGGAATGGTTGAGAAACCATCAAAACTTTCGCAAGTCTGATACTCGATACCTCTAACTACTATGGACTAGGGCAAAAATACACATGCCGTTGTAATCGGGCGTGCTTCTGCTTTCAGATGCAACAGGACTCTCTCGAGTTCGTCAATCCGTTCGCGAGATATGGGAGTTTGAAGTTAAGGAATGGTTGAGAAACCATCAAATTTGCGCAAGTCTGATACTCGAAACCAATAACTACAAAGGCCTAGGGGGAAAAATACACCTAGCGTTGTAATCGGGCGAGTTTCTGCTTTCAGATGCAACAGGAATTTCTCGAGTTCGTCAATCCGTTCGCGAGGTATGGGAGTATGAAGTTAAGGAATGGTTGAGAAACCATCAAAATTTTCGCAAGTCTGATACTCGAAACCAATAACTACAAAGGCCTAGGGGAAAAATACACATAGCGTTGTAATCGGGCTAGTTTCTACTTTCAGATGCAACAGGAGTTTCTCGAGTTCGTCAATCCGTTCGCGAGAAATGGGAGTTTGAAGTTAAGGAATGGTTGAGAAACCATCAAAGTGTCACAAGTCTGATACTCGAAACCAATAACTGGAATGGCCTAGGGCAAAAGTACACACACCATTGTAATCGGGCGAGTTTCTACTTTCAGAAGCAACAGGAATTTCTCGAGTTCGCCAATCCGTTCGCGAGATATGGGAGTTTGAAGGTAGGGAATTGTTGAGGAAACATCAAAGTTTTCGCAAGTCTGATACTCGAAAGCAATAACTACTATGGCCTAGGGCAAAAATACACATAGCATTGTAATCGGACGAGTTTCTACTAACAGATGCAATAGGAATTTCTCGAGTTCGTCAATCCGTTCGCGAGATATGGGAGTTTGAAGTTAAGGAATGGTTGAGAAACCATCAAAATTTTCGCAAGTCTGATACTCGAAACCAATAACTACAAAGGCCTAGGGGAAAAGTACACATACCGTTGTAATCGGGAGAGTTTCTACTTACAGATGCAACAGGAATTTCTCGAATTCGTCAATCCGTTCGCGAGATATGGGAGTTTGAAGTTAAGGAATGGTTGAGAAACCATCAAAACTTTCGAAAGTCTGATATTCGATACCAATAACGCGAATGGCCTGGGGGAAAAGTACTCACACCCTTGTAATCGGGCGAGTTTCTACTTTCAGATGCAACAGGAATTTCTCGAGTTCGTCAATCAGTTCGCGAAATATGGGAGTTTGAAGTTAAGGAATGGTTGAGAAACCATCAAAATTTTCGCAAGTCTGATACTCGAAACCAATAACTACTATGGCCTAGGGCAAAAATACACATACCGTTGTAATCGGGCGTGTTTCTGCTTTCAGATGCAACAGGACACTCTCGAATTCGTCAATCCGTTCGCGAGATATGGGAGTTTGAAGCTAAGGAATGGTTGAGAAACAATCAAAATTTTCGCAAGTCTGATACTCGAAACCAATAACTACTATGGCCTAGGGCAAAAATACACATGCCGTTGTAATCGGGCGTGCTTCTGCTTTCAGATGCAACAGGACTCTCTCGAGTTCGTCAATCCGTTCGCGAGATATGGGAGTTTGAAGTTAAGGAATGGTTGAGAAACCATCAAAATTTGCGCAAGTCTGATACTCGAAACCAATAACTACAAAGGCCTAGGGGGAAAAATACACCTAGCGTTGTAACCGGGCGAGTTTCTGCTTTCAGATGCAACAGGAATTTCTCGAGTTCGTCAATCCGTTCGCGAGGTATGGGAGTTTGAATTTAAGGAATGGTTGAGAAACCATCAAAATTTTCGCAAGTCTGATACTCGAAACCAATAACTACAAAGGCCTAGGGGAAAAATACACATAGCGTTGTAATCGGGCTAGTTTCTACTTTCAGATGCAACAGGAGTTTCTCGAGTTCGTCAATCCGTTCGCGAGATATGGGAGTATGAAGTTAAGGAATGGTTGAGAAACCATCAAAATTTTCGCAAGTCTGATACTCGAAACCAATAACTACAAAGGCCTAGGGGAAAAGTACACATACCGTTGCAATCGGACCAGTTTCTACTAACAGATGCGACAGGAATTTCTCGAGTTCGTCAATCCGTTCGCGAGATATGGGAGTTTGAAGTTAAGGAATGGTTGAGAAACCATCAAAACTTTCGCAAGTCTGATACTCGATACCAATAACTACTATGGCCTAGGGCAAAAATACACATACCGTTGTAATCGGGCGAGTTTCTACTTTCAGATGCAACAGGAGTTTCTCGAGTTCGTCAATCCGTTCGCGAGATATGGGAGTATGAAGTTAAGGAATGGTTGAGAAACCATCAAAATTTTCGCAAGTCTGATACTCGAAACCAATAACTACAAAGGCCTAGGGGAAAAGTACACATACCGTTGCAATCGGACCAGTTTCTACTAACAGATGCGACAGGAATTTCTCGAGTTCGTCAATCCGTTCGCGAGATATGGGAGTTTGAAGTTAAGGAATGGTTGAGAAACCATCAAAACTTTCGCAAGTCTGATACTCGATACCAATAACTACTATGGCCTAGGGCAAAAATACACATACCGTTGTAATCGGGCGAGTTTCTGCTTTCAGATGCAACAGGAATTTGTCGAGTTCGTCAATCCGTTCGCGAGATATGGGCGTTTGATGTTAAGGAATGGTTGAGAAACCATCAAAATTTTCGCAAGTCTGATACTCGAAACCAATAACTACAAAGGCCTAGGGGAAAAATACACATAGCGTTGTAATCGGGCGAGTTTCTCCATTCAGATGCAATAGGAATTTCTGGAGTTCGTCAATCCGTTCGCGAGATATGGAAGTTTGAAATTAAGGAATGGTTGAGAAACCATCAAAATTTTCGCAAGTCTGATACTCGAAACCAATAACTACAATGGCCTACGAGAAAAATACACACACCATTGTAATCGGGCTAGTTTCTGCTTTCAGATGCAACAGGAATTTCTCGAGTTCGTCAATCCGTTCGCGAGATATGGGAGTATGAAGTTAGGGAATGTTTGAGAAACCATCAAAATTTTCGCAAGTCTTATACTCGAAACCAATAACTACTATGGCCTAGGGCAAAAATACACATACCGTTGTAATCGGGCGAGTTTCTACATTCAGACGCAACAGGAATTTCTGGAGTTCGTCAATCCGTTCGCGAGATATGGGAGTTTGAAGTTAAGGAATGTTTGAGAAACCATCAAAATTTTCGCAAGTCTGATACTCGAAACCAATAAATACTATAGCCTAGGGCAAAAATACACATACCGTTGTAATCGGGCGAGTTTCTACATTCAGATGCAACAGGAATTTCTGGAGTTCGTCAATCCGTTCGCGAATTATGGCCGTTTGAAATTAAGGAATGGTTTAGAAACCATCAAAATTTTCGCAAGTCTGATAATCGAAACCAAAAACTACAAAGGCCTAGGGGAAAAATACACACACCATTGTAATCGGGCGAGTTTCTACTTTCAGATGCAACAGGAATTTCTCGAGTTCGTCAATCCGTTCGCGAGATATGGGAGTTTGATGTTAAGGAATGATTGAGAAACCATCATAATTTTCGCAAGTCTGATACTCGAAACCAATAAATACAATGGCCTAGGGGAAAAATACACATACCGTTGTGGTCGGGAGAGTTTCTACTTTCAGATGCAACAGGAACTTCTCGAGTTCGTCAATCCGTTCGCGAGATATGGGAGTTTGAAGTTAAGGAATGGTTGAGAAACCATCAAAATTTTCGCAAGTCTGATAATCGAAACCAATAACTACCAAGGCCTAGGGGAAAAATACACACACCATTGTAATCGGGCGAGTTTCTACTTTCAGATGCAACAGGAATTTTTCGAGTTCGTCAATCCGTTCGCGAGATATGGGAGTTTGAAATTAAGGAATGGTTGAGAAACCATCAAAATTTGCGCAAGTCTGATACTCGAAACCAATAACTACAAAGGCCTAGGGGGAAAAATACACCTAGCGTTGTAATCGGGCGAGTTTCTGCTTTCAGATGCAACAGGAATTTCTCGAGTTCGTCAATCCGTTCGTGAGGTATGGGAGTTTGAAGTTAAGGAATGGTTGAGAAACCATCAAAATTTTCGCAAGTCTGATACTCGAAACCAATAACTACAAAGGCCTAGGGGAAAAATACACATAGCGTTGTAATCGGGCTAGTTTCTACTTTCAGATGCAACAGGAATTTCTCGAGTTCGTCAATCCGTTCGCGAGATATGGGAGTATGAAGTTAAGGAATGGTTGAGAAACCATCAAAATTTTCGCAAGTCTGATACTCGAAAACAATAACTACAAAGGCCTAGGGGAAAAGTACACATACCGTTGCAATCGGACGAGTTTCTACTAACAGATGCGACAGGAGTTTCTCGAGTTCGTCAATCCGTTCGCGAGATATGGGAGTATGAAGTTAGGGAATGTTTGAGAAACCATCAAAATTTTCGCAAGTCTGATACTCGAAACCAATAACTACTATAGCCTAGGGCAAAAATACACATACCGTTGTAATCGGGCGAGTTTCTACATTCAGATGCAACAGGAATTTCTCGAGTTCGTCAATCAGTTCGCGAGATATGGGAGTTTGATGTTAAGGAATGATTGAGAAAACCTCATAATTTTCGCAAGTCTGATACTCGAAACCAATAACTACAAAGGCCTAGGGGAAAAGTACACATACCGTTGCAATCGGACGAGTTTATACTAACAGATGCGACAGGAATTTCTCGAGTTCGTCAATCCGTTCGCGAGATATGGGAGTATGAAGTTAGGGAATGTTTGAGAAACCATCAAAATTTTCGCAAGTCTGATACTCGAAACCAATAACTACTATAGCCTAGGGCAAAAATACACATACCGTTGTAATCGGGCGAGTTTCTACATTCAGATGCAACAGGAATTTCTGGAGTTCGTCAATCCGTTCGCGAGATATGGGAGTTTGAAATTAAGGAATGGTTTAGAAACCATCAAAATTTTCGCAAGTCTGATAATCGAAACCAATAACAAAAAAGGCCTAGGGGAAAAATACACACACCATTGTAATCGGGCGAGTTTCTACTTTCAGATGCAACAGGAATTTTTCGAGTTCGTCAATCCGTTCGCGTGATATGGGAGTTCGATGTTAAGGAATGGTTGAGAAACCATCATAATTTTCGCAAGTCTGATACTCGAAACCAATAACTACAATGGTCTAGGGGAAAAATACACATACGGTTGTGGTCGGGAGAGTTTCTACTTTCAGATGCAACAGGAACTTCTCGAGTTCGTCAATCCGTTCGCAAGATATGGGAGTTTGAAGTTAAGGAATGGTTGAGAAACCATCAAAATTTTCGCTGGTCTGATACTCGAAACCAATAACTGGAATGGCCTAGGGGAAAAATACACATAGCGTTGTAATCGGACGAGTTTCTGCTTTCAGAAGCAACAGGAATTTCTCGAGTTCGTCGATCCGTTCGCGAGATATGGGAGTTTAAAATTAAGGAATGGTTTAGAAACCATCAAAGTTTTCGCAAGTCTGATACTCGAAACCAATAGCTACAAAGGCCTAGGGGAAAAATACACATACCGTTGTAATCGGGCGAGTTTCTACTAACAGATGCGACAGGAGTTTCTCGAGTTCGTCAATCCGTTCGCGAGATATGGGAGCTTGAAGTTAAGGAATGGTTGAGAAACCATCAAAATTTGCGCAAGTCTGATACTCGAAACCAATAACTACAAAGGCCTAGGGGAAAAATACACATAGCGTTGTAATCGGGGGAGTTTCTGCTTTCAGATGCAACAGGAATTTCTCGAGTTCGTCAATCCGTTCGCGTGATATGGGAGTTTCAAGTTAAGCAATGGTTGAGAAACAATCAAAATTTTCGCAAATCTGATACTCGAAACCAATAACTACAAAGGCCTAGGGGAAAAATACACATAGCGTTGTAATCGGGCGAGTTTCTACTTTCAGATGCAACAGGAATTTCTCGAGTTCGTTAATCCGTTCGCGAGATATGGGAGTTTGAAGTTAAGGAATGGTTGAGAAACCATCAAAATTTGCGCAAGTCTGATACTCGTAACCAATAACTACTATAGCCTAGGGCAAAAATACACATACCGTTGTAATCGGGCGAGTTTCTACATTCACATGCAACAGGAATTTCTCGAGTTCGTCAATCAGTTCGCGAGATATGGGAGTTTGATTTTAAGGAATGATTGAGAAACCCTCATAATTTTCGCAAGTCTGATACTCGAAACCAATAACTACAATGGCCTAGGGGAAAAATACACCTAGCGTTGTAATCGGGCGAGTTTCTGCTTTCAGATGCAACAGGAATTTCTGGAGTTCGTCAATCCGTTCGCGAGATATGGGAGTTTGAAATTAAGGAATGGTTTAGAAACCATCAAAATTTTCGCAAGTCTGATAATCGAAACCAATAACCACAAAGGCCTAGGGGAAAAATACACACACCATTGTAATCGGGCGAGTTTCTACTTTCAGATGCAACAGGAATTTTTCGCGTTCGTCAATCCGTTCGCGAGATATGGGAGTTTGAAATTAAGGAATGGTTGAGAAACCATCAAAATTTGCGCAAGTCTGATACTCGAAACCAATAACTACAAAGGCCTAGGGGGAAAAATACACCTAGCGTTGTAATCGGGCGAGTTTCTGCTTTCAGATGCAATAGGAATTTCTCGAGTTCGTCAATCCGTTCGCGAGGTATGGGAGTTTGAAGTTAAGGAATGGTTGAGAAACCATCAAAATTTTCGCAAGTCTGATACTCGAAACCAATAACTACAAAGGCCTAGGGGAAAAATACACATAGCGTTGTAATCGGGCTAGTTTCTACTTTCAGATGCAACAGGAATTTCTCGAGTTCGTCAATCCGTTCGCGAGATATGGGAGTATGAAGTTAAGGAATGGTTGAGAAACCATCAAAATTTTCGCAAGTCTGATACTCGAAACCAATAACTACAAAGGCCTAGGGGAAAAGTACACATACCGTTGCAATCGGACGAGTTTCTACTAACAGATGCGACAGGAATTTCTCGAGTTCGTCAATCCGTTCGCGAGATATGGGAGTATGAAGTTAGGGAATGTTTGAGAAACCATCAAAATTTTCGCAAGTCTGATACTCGAAACCAATAACTACTATAGCCTAGGGCAAAAATACACATACCGTTGTAATCGGGCGAGATTCTACATTCAGATGCCACAGGAATTTCTCGAGTTCGTCAATCAGTTTGCGAGATATGGGAGTTTGATGTTAAGGAATGATTGAGAAACCCTCATAATTTTCGCAAGGTCTGATACTCGAAACCAATAACTACAATGGCCTAGGGGAAAAATACACATACCGTTGTGGTCGGGAGAGTTTCTACTTTCAGATGCAACAGGACTCTCTCGAGTTCGTCAATCCGTTCGCGAGATATGGGTGTTTGAAGTTAAGGAATGGTTGAGAAACCATCAAAATTTTCGCAAGTCTGATACTCGAAACCAATAACTACAAAGGCCTAGGGGAAAAGTACACATACCGTTGCAATCGGACGAGTTTATGCTAACAGATGCGACAGAATTTCTCGAGTTCGTCAATCCGTTCGCGAGATATGGGAGTATGAAGTTAGGGAATGTTTGAGAAACCATCAAAATTTTCGCAAGTCTGATACTCGAAACCAATAACTACTATAGCCTAGGGCAAAAATACACATACCGTTGTAATCGGCGAGTTTCTACATTCAGATGCAACAGGAATTTCTGGAGTTCGTCAATCCGTTCGCGAGATATGGGAGTTTGAAATTAAGGAATGGTTTAGAAACCATCAAAATTTTCGCAAGTCTGATAATCGAAACCAATAACAAAAAAGGCCTAGGGGAAAAATACACACACCATTGTAATCGGGCGAGTTTCTACTTTCAGATGCAACAGGAATTTTTCGAGTTCGTCAATCCGTTCGCGAGATATAGGAGTTTGAAGTTAAGGAATGGTTGAGAAACCATCAAAATTTGCGCAAGTCTGATACTCGAAACCAATAACTACAAAGGCCTAGGGGAAAAATACACATAGCGTTGTAATCGGGCTAGTTTCTACTTTCAGATGCAACAGGACTTTCTCGAGTTCGTCAATCCGTTCGCGAGATATGGGAGTATGAAGTTAAGGAATGGTTGAGAAACCATCAAAATTTTCGCAAGTCTGATACTCGAAACCAATAACTACAACGGTCTAGGGGAAAAATACACATACGGTTGTGGTCGGGAGAGTTTCTACTTTCAGATGCAACAGGAACTTCTCGAGTTCGTCAATCCGTTCGCGAGATATGGGAGTATGAAGTTAGGGAATGTTTGAGAACCAACAAAATTTTCGCAAGTCTGACCTCCCCAGGCGGCGGGGGGGTCTTTCGAAGATTTCCCCCCACGTTAAAAAAAAAAAAAAAAAAAAAAGTCTGATACTCGAAACCAATAACTACTATAGCCTAGGGCAAAAATACACATACCGTTGTGGTAGGGATAGTTTCTACTTTCAGATTCAATAGGAACTTCTCGAGTTCGTCAATCCGTTCGCGAGATATAGGAGTTTGAAGTTAAGGAATGGTTGAGAAACCATCAAAATTTGCGCAAGTCTGATACTCGAAACCAATAACTACAAAGGCCTAGGGGGAAAAATACACACACCATTGTAATCGGGCGAGTTCTACCGTTCAGATGCAACAGGAATTTTTCGAGTTCGTCAATCCGTTCGCGAGATATGGGAGTTTGAAATTAAGGAATGGTTGAGAAACCATCAAAATTTGCGCAAGTCTGATACTCGAAACCAATAACTACAAAGGCCTAGGGGGAAAAATACACCTAGCGTTGTAATCGGGCGAGTTTCTGCTTTCAGATGCAACAGGAATTTCTCGAGTTCGTCAATCCGTTCGCGAGGTATGGGAGTTTGAAGTTAAGGAATGGTTGAGAAACCATCAAAATTTTCGCAAGTCTGATACTCGAAACCAATAACTACAAAGGCCTAGGGGAAAAATACACATAGCGTTGTAATCGGGCTAGTTTCTACTTTCAGATGCAACAGGAATTTCTCGAGTTCGTCAATCCGTTCGCGAGATATGGGAGTATGAAGTTAAGGAATGGTTGAGAAACCATCAAAATTTTCGCAAGTCTGATACTCGAAACCAATAACTACAAAGGCCTAGGGGAAAAGTACACATACCGTTGCAATCGGACGAGTTTCTACTAACAGATGCGACAGGAGTTTCTCGAGTTCGTCAATCCGTTCGCGAGATATGGGAGTATGAAGTTAGGGAATGTTTGAGAAACCATCAAAATTTTCGCAAGTCTGATACTCGAAACCAATAACTACTATAGCCTAGGGCAAAAATACACATACCGTTGTAATCGGGCGAGTTTCTACATTCAGATGCAACAGGAATTTCTCGAGTTCGTCAATCAGTTCGCGAGATATGGGAGTTTGATGTTAAGGAATGATTGAGAAAACCTCATAATTTTCGCAAGTCTGATACTCGAAACCAATAACTACAATGGCCTAGGGGAAAAATACACATACCGTTGTGGTCGGGAGAGGTTCTACTTTCAGATGCAACAGGACTCTCTCGAGTTCGTCAATCCGTTCGCGAGATATGGGTGTTTGAAGTTAAGGAATGGTTGAGAAACCATCAAAATTTTCGCAAGTCTGATACTCGAAACCAATAACTACAAAGGCCTAGGGGAAAAGTACACATACCGTTGCAATCGGACGAGTTTATACTAACAGATGCGACAGGAATTTCTCGAGTTCGTCAATCCGTTCGCGAGATATGGGAGTATGAAGTTAGGGAATGTTTGAGAAACCATCAAAATTTTCGCAAGTCTGATACTCGAAACCAATAACTACTATAGCCTAGGGCAAAAATACACATACCGTTGTAATCGGGCGAGTTTCTACATTCAGATGCAACAGGAATTTCTGGAGTTCGTCAATCCGTTCGCGAGATATGGGAGTTTGAAATTAAGGAATGGTTTAGAAACCATCAAAATTTTCGCAAGTCTGATAATCGAAACCAATAACAAAAAAGGCCTAGGGGAAAAATACACACACCATTGTAATCGGGCGAGTTTCTACTTTCAGATGCAACAGGAATTTTTCGAGTTCGTCAATCCGTTCGCGTGATATGGGAGTTCGATGTTAAGGAATGGTTGAGAAACCATCATAATTTTCGCAAGTCTGATACTCGAAACCAATAACTACAATGGTCTAGGGGAAAAATACACATACGGTTGTGGTCGGGAGAGTTTCTACTTTCAGATGCAACAGGAACTTCTCGAGTTCGTCAATCCGTTCGCAAGATATGGGAGTTTGAAGTTAAGGAATGGTTGAGAAACCATCAAAATTTTCGCTGGTCTGATACTCGAAACCAATAACTGGAATGGCCTAGGGGAAAAATACACATAGCGTTGTAATCGGACGAGTTTCTGCTTTCAGAAGCAACAGGAATTTCTCGAGTTCGTCGATCCGTTCGCGAGATATGGGAGTTTAAAATTAAGGAATGGTTTAGAAACCATCAAAGTTTTCGCAAGTCTGATACTCGAAACCAATAACTACAAAGGCCTAGGGGAAAAATACACATACCGTTGTAATCGGGCGAGTTTCTACTAACAGATGCGACAGGAGTTTCTCGAGTTCGTCAATCCGTTCGCGAGATATGGGAGCTTGAAGTTAAGGAATGGTTGAGAAACCATCAAAATTTGCGCAAGTCTGATACTCGAAACCAATAACTACAAAGGCCTAGGGGAAAAATACACATAGCGTTGTAATCGGGGGAGTTTCTGCTTTCAGATGCAACAGGAATTTCTCGAGTTCGTCAATCCGTTCGCGTGATATGGGAGTTTCAAGTTAAGCAATGGTTGAGAAACAATCAAAATTTTCGCAAATCTGATACTCGAAACCAATAACTACAAAGGCCTAGGGGAAAAATACACATAGCGTTGTAATCGGGCGAGTTTCTACTTTCAGATGCAACAGGAATTTCTCGAGTTCGTTAATCCGTTCGCGAGATATGGGAGTTTGAAGTTAAGGAATGGTTGAGAAACCATCAAAATTTGCGCAAGTCTGATACTCGTAACCAATAACTACTATAGCCTAGGGCAAAAATACACATACCGTTGTAATCGGGCGAGTTTCTACATTCACATGCAACAGGAATTTCTCGAGTTCGTCAATCAGTTCGCGAGATATGGGAGTTTGATTTTAAGGAATGATTGAGAAACCCTCATAATTTTCGCAAGTCTGATACTCGAAACCAATAACTACAATGGCCTAGGGGAAAAATACACCTAGCGTTGTAATCGGGCGAGTTTCTGCTTTCAGATGCAACAGGAATTTCTGGAGTTCGTCAATCCGTTCGCGAGATATGGGAGTTTGAAATTAAGGAATGGTTTAGAAACCATCAAAATTTTCGCAAGTCTGATAATCGAAACCAATAACCACAAAGGCCTAGGGGAAAAATACACACACCATTGTAATCGGGCGAGTTTCTACTTTCAGATGCAACAGGAATTTTTCGCGTTCGTCAATCCGTTCGCGAGATATGGGAGTTTGAAATTAAGGAATGGTTGAGAAACCATCAAAATTTGCGCAAGTCTGATACTCGAAACCAATAACTACAAAGGCCTAGGGGGAAAAATACACCTAGCGTTGTAATCGGGCGAGTTTCTGCTTTCAGATGCAATAGGAATTTCTCGAGTTCGTCAATCCGTTCGCGAGGTATGGGAGTTTGAAGTTAAGGAATGGTTGAGAAACCATCAAAATTTTCGCAAGTCTGATACTCGAAACCAATAACTACAAAGGCCTAGGGGAAAAATACACATAGCGTTGTAATCGGGCTAGTTTCTACTTTCAGATGCAACAGGAATTTCTCGAGTTCGTCAATCCGTTCGCGAGATATGGGAGTATGAAGTTAAGGAATGGTTGAGAAACCATCAAAATTTTCGCAAGTCTGATACTCGAAACCAATAACTACAAAGGCCTAGGGGAAAAGTACACATACCGTTGCAATCGGACGAGTTTCTACTAACAGATGCGACAGGAATTTCTCGAGTTCGTCAATCCGTTCGCGAGATATGGGAGTATGAAGTTAGGGAATGTTTGAGAAACCATCAAAATTTTCGCAAGTCTGATACTCGAAACCAATAACTACTATAGCCTAGGGCAAAAATACACATACCGTTGTAATCGGGCGAGATTCTACATTCAGATGCCACAGGAATTTCTCGAGTTCGTCAATCAGTTTGCGAGATATGGGAGTTTGATGTTAAGGAATGATTGAGAAACCCTCATAATTTTCGCAAGTCTGATACTCGAAACCAATAACTACAATGGCCTAGGGGAAAAATACACATACCGTTGTGGTCGGGAGAGTTTCTACTTTCAGATGCAACAGGACTCTCTCGAGTTCGTCAATCCGTTCGCGAGATATGGGTGTTTGAAGTTAAGGAATGGTTGAGAAACCATCAAAATTTTCGCAAGTCTGATACTCGAAACCAATAACTACAAAGGCCTAGGGGAAAAGTACACATACCGTTGCAATCGGACGAGTTTATGCTAACAGATGCGACAGGAATTTCTCGAGTTCGTCAATCCGTTCGCGAGATATGGGAGTATGAAGTTAGGGAATGTTTGAGAAACCATCAAAATTTTCGCAAGTCTGATACTCGAAACCAATAACTACTATAGCCTAGGGCAAAAATACACATACCGTTGTAATCGGGCGAGTTTCTACATTCAGATGCAACAGGAATTTCTGGAGTTCGTCAATCCGTTCGCGAGATATGGGAGTTTGAAATTAAGGAATGGTTTAGAAACCATCAAAATTTTCGCAAGTCTGATAATCGAAACCAATAACAAAAAAGGCCTAGGGGAAAAATACACACACCATTGTAATCGGGCGAGTTTCTACTTTCAGATGCAACAGGAATTTTTCGAGTTCGTCAATCCGTTCGCGTGATATGGGAGTTCGATGTTAAGGAATGGTTGAGAAACCATCATAATTTTCGCAAGTCTGATACTCGAAACCAATAACTACAACGGTCTAGGGGAAAAATACACATACGGTTGTGGTCCGGAGAGTTTCTACTTTCAGATGCAACAGGAAATTCTCGAGTTCGTCAATCCGTTCGCGAGATATGGGAGTATGAAGTTAGGGAATGTTTGAGAAACCAACAAAATTTTCGCAAGTCTGACCTCCCCAGGCGGCGGGGGGGTCTTTCGAAGATTTCCCCCACGTTAAAAAAAAAAAAAAAAAAAAAAGTCTGATACTCGAAACCAATAACTACTATAGCCTAGGGCAAAAATACAC
Source organism: Ptiloglossa arizonensis (assembly GCF_051014685.1). Taxonomy (NCBI): domain Eukaryota; kingdom Metazoa; phylum Arthropoda; class Insecta; order Hymenoptera; family Colletidae; genus Ptiloglossa; species Ptiloglossa arizonensis. The sequence goes on along the minus strand of NW_027478835.1, from coordinate 445,330 downwards.
ATACCGTTGTGGTAGGGATAGTTTCTACTTTCAGATTCAATAGGAACTTCTCGAGTTCGTCAATCCGTTCGCGAGATATAGGAGTTTGAAGTTAAGGAATGGTTGAGAAACCATCAAAATTTGCGCAAGTCTGATACTCGAAACCAATAACTACAAAGGCCTAGGGGGAAAAATACACCTAGCGTTGTAATCGGGCGAGTTTCTGCTTTCAGATGCAACAGGAATTTCTCGAGTTCGTCAATCCGTTCGCGAGGTATGGGAGTTTGAAGTTAAGGAATGGTTGGGAAACCATCAAAATTTTCGCAAGTCTGATACTCGAAACCAATAACTACAAAGGCCTAGGGGAAAAATACACACACCATTGTAATCGGGCGAGTTTCTACTTTCAGATGCAACAGGAATTTCTCGAGTTCGTCAATCCGTTCGCGAGATATGGGAGTTTGATGTTGAGGAATGATTGAGAAACCATCACAATTTTCGCAAGTCTGATACTCGAAACCAATAACTACAGTGGCCTAGGGGAAAAATACACATAGCGTTGTAATCGGACGAGTTTCTGCTTTCAGATGCAACAGGGATTTCTCGAGTTCGTCGATCCGTTCGCGAGATATGGGAGTATAAAATTGAGGAATGGTTTAGAAACCATCAAAATTTTCGCAAGTCTGATAATCGAAACCAATAACTACAAAGGCCTAGGGGAAAAATACACACACCATTGTAATCGGGCGAGTTTCTACTTTCAGATGCAACAGGAATTTCTCGAGTTCGTCAATCCGTTCGCGAGATATGGGAGTATGAAGTTAGGGAATGTTTGAGAAACCAACAAAATTTTCGCAAGTCTGATACTCGAAACCAATAACTACAATAGCCTACGAGAAAAATACACACATCATTGTAATCGGGCTAGTTTCTACTTTCAGATGCAACAGGAATTTCTCGAGTTCGTCAATCCGTTCGCGAGATATGGGAGTTTGAAGTTAAGGAATGGTTGAGAAACCATCAAAATTTTCGCAAGTCTGATACTCGAAACCAATAACTGGAATAGCCTAGGGCAAAAGTACACACACCATTGTAATCGGCCGAGTTTCTGCTTTCAGATGCAACAGGAATTTCTCGAGTTCGTCAATCCGTTCGCGAGATATGGGAGTTTGATGTTAAGGAATGGTTGAGAAACCATCAAAATTTTCGTAAGTCTGATACTCGAAACCAGTAACTACAAAGGCCTAGGGGGAAAAATACACCCAGCGTTGTAATCGGGCGAGTTTCTGCTTTCAGATGCAACAGGAATTTCTCGAGTTCGTCAATCCGTTCGCGAGGTATGGGAGTTTGAAGTTAAGGAATGGTTGAGAAACCATCAAAATTTTCGCAAGTCTGATACTCGAAACCAATAACTACAAAGGCCTAGGGGAAAAATACACACACCATTGTAATCGGGCGAGTTTCTACTTTCAGATGCAACAGGAATTTCTCGAGTTCGTCAATCCGTTCGCGAGATATGGGAGTTTGATGTTGAGGAATGATTGAGAAACCATCACAATTTTCGCAAGTCTGATACTCGAAACCAATAACTACAATAGCCTACGAGAAAAATACACACATCATTGTAATCGGGCTAGTTTCTACTTTCAGATGCAACAGGAATTTCTCGAGTTCGCCAATCCGTTCGCGAGAAATGGGAGTTTGAAGTTAAGGAATGGTTGAGAAACCATCAAAGTGTCACAAGTCTGATACTCGAAACCAATAACTGGAATGGCCTAGGGCAAAAGTACACACACCATTGTAATCGGGCGAGTTTCTACTTTCAGATGCAACAGGAATTTCTCGAGTTCGTCAATCCGTTCGCGAGATATGGGAGTTTGATGTTGAGGAATGATTGAGAAACCATCACAATTTTCGCAAGTCTGATACTCGAAACCAATAACTACAATAGCCTACGAGAAAAATACACACATCATTGTAATCGGGCTAGTTTCTACTTTCAGATGCAACAGGAATTTCTCGAGTTCGTCAATCCGTTCGCGAGATATGGGAGTTTGAAGTTAAGGAATGGTTGAGAAACCATCAAAATTTTCGCAAGTCTGATACTCGAAACCAATAACTGGAATAGCCTAGGGCAAAAGTACACACACCATTGTAATCGGCCGAGTTTCTGCTTTCAGATGCAACAGGAATTTCTCGAGTTCGTCAATCCGTTCGCGAGATATGGGAGTTTGATGTTAAGGAATGGTTGAGAAACCATCAAAATTTTCGTAAGTCTGATACTCGAAACCAGTAACTACAATGGCCTAGGGGAAAAATACACATACCGTTGTAATCGGGTGGGTTTCTACATTCAGATGCAACAGGAATTTCTGGAGTTCGTCAATCCGTTCGCGAGATATGGGAGTTTGAAGTTAAGAAATGGTTGAGAAACCATTAAAATTTTCGCAAGTCTGATACTCGAAACCAATAACTACAAAGGCCTAGGGGAAAAGTACACATACCGTTGTAATCGGACGAGTTTCTACTAACAGATGCGACAGGAATTTCTCGAGTTCGTCAATGCGTTCGCGAGATATGGGAGTTTGAAGTTAAGGAATGGTTGAGAAACCATCAAAACTTTCGCAAGTCTGATACTCGATACCTCTAACTACTATGGACTAGGGCAAAAATACACATACCGTTGTAATCGGGCGAGTTTCTGCTTTCAGATGCAATAGGAATTTGTCGAGTTCGTCAATCCGTTCGCGAGATATGGGAGTTTGATGTTAAGGAATGGTTGAGAAACCATCAAAATTTTCGCAAGTCTGATATTCGAAACCAATAACGCGAATGGCCTGGGGGAAAAGTACTCACACCCTTGTAATCGGGCGAGTTTCTACTTTCAGATGCAACAGGAGTTTCTCGAGTTCGTCAATCAGTTCGCGAAATATGGGAGTTTGAAGTTAAGGAATGTTTGAGAAACCATCAAAATTTTCGCAAGTCTGATACTCGAAACCAATAACTACTATGGCCTAGGGCAAAAATACACATACCGTTGTAATCGGGCGTGTTTCTGCTTTCAGATGCAACAGGACACTCTCGAATTCGTCAATCCGTTCGCGAGATATGGGAGTTTGAAGCTAAGGAATGGTTGAGAAACCATCAAAATTTTCGCAAGTCTGATAATCGAAACCAATAACTACTATGGCCTAGGGCAAAAATACACATGCCGTTGTAATCGGGCGTGCTTCTGCTTACAGATGCAACAGGACTCTCTCGAGTTCGTCAATCCGTTCGCGAGATATGGGAGTTTGAAGTTAAGGAATGGTTGAGAAACCATCAAAATTTGCGCAAGTCTGATACTCGAAACCAATAACTACAAAGGCCTAGGGGGAAAAATACACCTAGCGTTGTAATCGGGCGAGTTTCTGCTTTCAGATGCAACAGGAATTTCTCGAGTTCGTCAATCCGTTCGCGAGGTATGGGAGTATGAAGTTAAGGAATGGTTGAGAAACCACCAAAATTTTCGCAAGTCTGATACTCGAAACCAATAACTACAAAGGCCTAGGGGAAAATACACATAGCGTTGTAATCGGGCTAGTTTCTACTTTCAGATGCAACAGGAGTTTCTCGAGTTCGTCAATCCGTTCGCGAGAAATGGGAGTTTGAAGTTAAGGAATGGTTGAGAAACCATCAAAGTGTCACAAGTCTGATACTCGAAACCAATAACTGGAATGGCCTAGGGCAAAAGTACACACACCATTGTAATCGGGCGAGTTTCTACTTTCAGAAGCAACAGGAATTTCTCGAGTTCGCCTATCCGTTCGCGAGATATGGGAGTTTGAAGGTAGGGAATTGTTGAGGAAACATCAAAGTTTTCGCAAGTCTGATACTCGAAAGCAATAACTACTATGGCCTAGGGCAAAAATACACATAGCATTGTAATCGGACGAGTTTCTACTAACAGATGCAATAGGAATTTCTCGAGTTCGTCAATCCGTTCGCGAGATATGGGAGTTTGAAGTTAAGGAATGGTTGAGAAACCATCAAAATTTTCGCAAGTCTGATACTCGAAACCAATAACTACAAAGGCCTAGGGGAAAAGTACACATACCGTTGTAATCGGGAGAGTTTCTACTTACAGATGCAACAGGAATTTCTCGAATTCGTCAATCCGTTCGCGAGATATGGGAGTTTGAAGTTAAGGAATGGTTGAGAAACCATCAAAACTTTCGAAAGTCTGATATTCGATACCAATAACGCGAATGGCCTGGGGGAAAAGTACTCACACCCTTGTAATCGGGCGAGTTTCTACTTTCAGATGCAACAGGAATTTCTCGAGTTCGTCAATCAGTTCGCGAAATATGGCAGTTTGAAGTTAAGGAATGGTTGAGAAACCATCAAAATTTTCGCAAGTCTGATACTCGAAACCAATAACTACTATGGCCTAGGGCAAAAATACACATACCGTTGTAATCGGGCGTGTTTCTGCTTTCAGATGCAACAGGACACTCTCGAATTCGTCAATCCGTTCGCGAGATATGGGAGTTTGAAGCTAAGGAATGGTTGAGAAACAATCAAAATTTTCGCAAGTCTGATACTCGAAACCAATAACTACTATTGCCTAGGGCAAAAATACACATGCCGTTGTAATCGGGCGTGCTTCTGCTTTCAGATGCAACAGGACTCTCTCGAGTTCGTCAATCCGTTCGCGAGATATGGGAGTTTGAAGTTAAGGAATGGTTGAGAAACCATCAAAATTTGCGCAAGTCTGATACTCGAAACCAATAACTACAAAGGCCTAGGGGGAAAAATACACCTAGCGTTGTAATCGGGCGAGTTTCTGCTTTCAGATGCAACAGGAATTTCTCGAGTTCGTCAATCCGTTCGCGAGGTATGGGAGTTTGAATTTAAGGAATGGTTGAGAAACCATCAAAATTTTCGCAAGTCTGATACTCGAAACCAATAACTACAAAGGCCTAGGGGAAAAATACACATAGCGTTGTAATCGGGCTAGTTTCTACTTTCAGATGCAACAGGAGTTTCTCGAGTTCGTCAATCCGTTCGCGAGATATGGGAGTATGAGGTTAAGGAATGGTTGAGAAACCATCAAAATTTTCGCAAGTCTGATACTCGAAACCAATAACTACAAAGGCCTAGGGGAAAAGTACACATACCGTTGCAATCGGACGAGTTTCTACTAACAGATGCGACAGGAATTTCTCGAGTTCGTCAATCCGTTCGCGAGATATGGGAGTTTGAAGTTAAGGAATGGTTGAGAAACCATCAAAACTTTCGCAAGTCTGATACTCGATACCAATAACTACTATGGCCTAGGGCAAAAATACACATACCGTTGTAATCGGGCGAGTTTCTGCTTTCAGATGCAACAGGAATTTGTCGAGTTCGTCAATCCGTTCGCGAGATATGGGCGTTTGATGTTAAGGAATGGTTGAGAAACCATCAAAATTTTCGCAAGTCTGATACTCGAAACCAATAACTACAAAGGCCTAGGGGAAAAATACACATAGCGTTGTAATCGGGCGAGTTTCTCCATTCAGATGCAATAGGAATTTCTGGAGTTCGTCAATCCGTTCGCGAGATATGGAAGTTTGAAATTAAGGAATGGTTGAGAAACCATCAAAATTTTCGCAAGTCTGATACTCGAAACCAATAACTACAATGGCCTACGAGAAAAATACACACACCATTGTAATCGGGCTAGTTTCTGCTTTCAGATGCAACAGGAATTTCTCGAGTTCGTCAATCCGTTCGCGAGATATGGGAGTATGAAGTTAGGGAATGTTTGAGAAACCATCAAAATTTTCGCAAGTCTTATACTCGAAACCAATAACTACTATGGCCTAGGGCAAAAATACACATACCGTTGTAATCGGGCGAGTTTCTACATTCAGATGCAACAGGAATTTCTGGAGTTCGTCAATCCGTTCGCGAGATATGGGAGTTTGAAGTTAAGGAATGTTTGAGAAACCATCAAAATTTTCGCAAGTCTGATACTCGAAACCAATAACTACTATAGCCTAGGGCAAAAATACACATACCGTTGTAATCGGGCGAGTTTCTACATTCAGATGCAACAGGAATTTCTGGAGTTCGTCAATCCGTTCGCGAATTATGGCCGTTTGAAATTAAGGAATGGTTTAGAAACCATCAAAATTTTCGCAAGTCTGATAATCGAAACCAATAACTACAAAGGCCTAGGGGAAAAATACACACACCATTGTAATCGGGCGAGTTTCTACTTTCAGATGCAACAGGAATTTCTCGAGTTCGTCAATCCGTTCGCGAGATATGGGAGTTTGATGTTAAGGAATGATTGAGAAACCATCATAATTTTCGCAAGTCTGATACTCGAAACCAATAAATACAATGGCCTAGGGGAAAAATACACATACCGTTGTGGTCGGGAGAGTTTCTACTTTCAGATGCAACAGGAACTTCTCGAGTTCGTCAATGCGTTCGCGAGATATGGGAGTTTGATGTTAAGGAATGGTTGAGAAACCATCATAATTTTCGCAAGTCTGATACTCGAAACCAATAACTACAATGGCCTAGGGGAAAAATACACATACCGTTGTAATCGGGCGGGTTTCTACATTCAGATGCAACAGGAATTTCTGGAGTTCGTCAATCCGTTCGCGAGATATGGGAGTTTGAAATTAAGGAATGGTTGAGAAACCATCAAAATTTTCGCAAGTCTGATACTCGAAACCAGTAACTACAAAGGCCTAGGGCAAAAATACACATACCGTTGTAATCGGTCAGGTTTCTACATTCAGATACAACAGGAATTTCTGGAGTTCGTCAATCCGTTCGCGAGATATGGGAGTTTGAAATTAAGGAATGGTTGAGAAACCATCAAAATTTTCGCAAGTCTGATACTCGAAACCAGTAACTACAAAGGCCTAGGGCAAAAATACACATACCGTTGTAATCGGGCAGGTTTCTACATTCAGATACAACAGGAATTTCTGGAGTTCGTCAATCCGTTCGCGAGATATGGGAGTTTGAAATTAAGGAATGGTTGAGAAACCATCAAAATTTTCGCAAGTCTGATACTCGAAACCAGTAACTACAAAGGCCTAGGGCAAAAATACACATATCGTTGTAATCGGGCAGGTTTCTACATTCAGATACAACAGGAATTACTGGAGTTCGTCAATCCGTTCGCGAGATATGGGAGTTTGATGTTAAGGAATGGTTGAGAAACCATCAAAATTTTCGCAAGTCTGATACTCGAAACCAATAACTACTATGGCCTAGGGCAAAAATACACATACCGTTGTAATCGGGCGTGTTTCTGCTTTCAGATGCAACAGGTCTCTCTCGAGTTCGTCAATCCGTTCGCGAGATATGGGAGTTTGAAGTTAAGGAATGGTTGAGAAACCATCAAAATTTTCGCAAGTCTGATACTCGAAACCAATAACTACAAAGGTCTAGGGGAAAAATACACATAGCGTTGCAATCGGGCGAGTTTCTGCTTTCAGATGCAACAGGAATTTCTCGAGTTCGTCTATCCGTTCGCGAGATATGGGAGTTTGAAGTTAAGGAATGGTTGAGAAACCAACAAAATTTTCGCAAGTCTGATACTCGAAACCAATAACTACAAAGGCCTAGGGGAAAAATACACATACCGTTGTAATCGGGCGAGTTTCTACTAACAGATGCGACAGGAGTTTCTCGAGTTCGTCAAACCGTTCGCGAGATATGGGAGTTTGAAGTTAAGGAATTGTTGAGAAACCATCAAAATTTGCGCAAGTCTGATACTCGAAACCAATAACTACAAAGGCCTAGGGGAAAAATACACATAGCGTTGTAATCGGGCGAGTTTCTGCTTTCAGATTCAACAGGAATTTCTCGAGTTCGTCAATCCGTTTGCGTGATATGGGAGTTTGAAGTTAAGCAATGGTTGAGAAACCATCAAAATTTGCGCAAGTCTGATACTCGAAACCAATAACTACAAAGGTCTAGGGGAAAAATACACATTGCGTTGCAATCGGGCGAGTTTCTGCTTTCAGATGCAACAGGAATTTCTCGAGTTCGTCAATCCGTTCGCGTGATATGGGAGTTTGAAGTTAAGCAATGGTTGAGAAACCATCAAAATTTGCGCAAGTCTGATACTCGAAACCAATAACTACAAAGGCCTAGGGGAAAAATACACATAGCGTTGTAATCGGGCGAGTTTCTGCTTTCAGATGCAACAGGAATTTCTCGAGTTCGTCAATCCGTTCGCGTGATATGGGAGTTTGAAGTTAAGCAATGGTTGAGAAACCATCAAAATTTTCGCAAGTCTGATACTCGAAACCAATAACTCCAAAGGCCTAGGGGAGAAATACACATAGCGCTGTAATCGGGGGAGTTTCTACTTTCCGATGCAACAGGAATTTCTCGAGTTCGTTAATCCGTTCGCGAGATATGGGAGTTTGAAATTAAGGAATGGTTGAGAAACCATAAAAACTTTCGCAAGTCTGATACTCGAAACCAATAACTACAATAGCCTACGAGAAAAATACACACACCATTGTTATCGGGCGAGTTTCTACTTTCAGATGCGACAGGAATTTCTCGATTTCGTCAATCCGTTCGCGAGATATGGGAGTTTGAAGTTAAGGAATGGTTGAGAAACCATCAAAACTTTCGCAAGTCTGATACTCGAAACCAATAACTACAATAGCCTACGAGAAAAATACACACACCATTGTTATCGGGCGAGTTTCTACTTTCAGATGCGACAGGAATTTCTCGATTTCGTCAATCCGTTCGCGAGATATGGGAGTTTGAAGTTAAGGAATGGTTGAGAAACCATCAAAACTTTCGCAAGTCTGATACTCGAAACCAATAACTGGAATGGCCTAGGGCAAAAGTACACACACCATTGTAATCGGGCGAGTTTCTACTTTCAGATGCAACAGGAATGTCTCTAGTTCGCCAATCCGTTCGCGAGAAATGGGAGTTTGAAGTTAAGGAATGGTTGAGAAAACATCAAAATTTTCGCAAGTCTGATACTCGAAACCAATAACTACAAAGGCCTAGGGGAAAAATACACAAACCGTTGTAATCGGGCGAGTTTCTACTAACAGATGCGACAGGAATTTCTCGAGTTCGTCAATGCGTTCGCGAGATATAGGAGTTTGAAGTTAAGGAATGGTTGAGAATCCATCAAAATTTTCGCAAGTCTGATACTCGAAACCAATAACTACTATGGCCTAGGGCAAAAATACACATACCGTTGTAATCGGGCGAGTTTCTACTAACAGATGCGACAGGAGTTCCTCGAGTTCGTCAATCCGTTCGCGAGATATGGGAGTTTGAAGTTAAGGAATGGTTAAGAAACCATCAAAATTTTCGCAAGTCTGATACTCGAAACCAATAACTAAAAAGGCCTAGGGGAAAAATACACATAGCGTTGCAATCGGGCGAGTTTCTGCTTTCAGATGCAACAGGAATTTCTCGAGTTCGTCAATCCGTTCGCGAGATATGGGAGCTTGAAGTTAAGGAATGGTAGAGAAACCATCAAAATTTTCGCAAGTTTGATACCCGAAACCAATAACTACTATGGCCTAGGGCAAAAATACACATACCGTTGTAATCGGGCGTGTTTCTGCTTTCAGATGCAACAGGTCTCTCTCGAGTTCGTCAATCCGTTCGCGAGATATGGGAGTTTGAAGTTAAGGAATGGTTGAGAAACCAACAAAATTTTCGCAAGTCTGATACTCGAAACCAATAACTACAAAGGCCTAGGGGAAAAATACACATACCGTTGTAATCGTGAGAGTTTCTACTTTCAGATGCAACAGGAATTTCTCGAATTCGTCAATCCGTTCGCGAAATATGGGAGTTTGAAATTAAGGAATGGTTGAGGAACCATCAAAATTTTCGCAAGTCTGATACTCGAAACCAGTAACTACAAAGGCCTAGGGGAAAAATACACATACCGTTGTAATCGGGCGAGTTTCTACTAACAGATGCGACAGGAGTTCCTCGAGTTCGTCAATCCGTTCGCGAGATATGGGAGTTTGAAGTTAAGGAATGGTTGAGAAACCATCAAAAGTTGGGCAAGTCTGATACTCGAAACCAATAACTACAAAGGCCTAGGAGAAAAATACACATAGCGTTGTAATCGGGCGAGTTTCTGCTTTCAGATGCAACAGGAATTTCTCGAGTTCGTCAATCCGTTCGTGTGATATGGGAGTTTGAAGTTAAGGAATGGTTGAGAAACCAGCAAAATTTTCGCAAGTCTGATACTCGAAACCAATAACTACAAAGGCCTAGGGGTAAAATACACATACCGTTGTAATCGGGAGAGTTTCTACTTTCAGATGCAACAGGAATTTCTCGAATTCGTCAATCCGTTCGCGAGATATGGGAGTTTGAAGTTAAGGAATGGTTGAGAAACCATAAAAACTTTCGCAAGTCTGATACTCGAAACCAATAACTACAATGGCCTACGAGAAAAATACACACACCATTGTTATCGGGCGAGTTTCTACTTTCAGATGCAACAGGAATTTCTCTAGTTCGCCAATCCGTTCGCGAGAAATGGGAGTTTGAATTAAGGAATGGTTGAGAAACCAGCAAAATTTTCGCAAGTCTGATACACGAAACCAATAACTACAAAGGCCTAGGGGAAAAATACACATACCGTTGTAATCGTGAGAGTTTCTACTTTCAGATGCAACAGGAATTTCTCGAGTGCGTCAATCCGTTCGCGAGATATGGGAGTATGAAGTTCGGGAATGTTTGAGAAACCATAAAAACTTTCGCAAGTCTGATACTCGAAACCAATAACTGGAATGGCCTGGGGCAAAAGTACACACACCATTGTAATCGGGCGAGTTTCTACTTTCAGATGCAACAGGAATTTCACGAGTTCGCCAATCCGTTCGCGAGATATGGGAGTTTGAAGTTAAGGAATGGTTGAGAAACCAGCAAAATTTTCGCAAGTCTGATACTCGAAACCAATAACTACTATGGCCTAGGGCAAAAATACACATACCGTTGTAATCGCTCGGGTTTCTGCTGTCAGATGCAACAGGAATTTCTCGAGTTCGTCAATGCGTTCTCGAGATATGGGAGTTTGAAGTTAAGGAATGGTTGAGAAACCATCAAAATTTTCGCAAGTCTGATACTCGAAACCAATAACTACAAAGGCCTAGGGGCAAAAGTACACACACCATTGTAATCGGGCGAGTTCCTACTTTCAGATGCAACAGTAATTTCTCGAGTTCGTCAATCCGTTCGCGAGATATGGGAGTTTGAAGTTAAGGAATGGTTGAGAAACCATCAAAATTTTCGCAAGTCTGATACTCGAAACCAATAACTACAAAGGCCTAGGGGAAAAGTACACATACCTTTGTAATCGGGAGAGTTTCTACTTTCAGATGCAACAGGAATTTCTCGAATTCGTCAATCCGTTCGCGAGATATGGGAGTTTGAAGTTAAGGAATGGTTGAGAAACCATCAAAACTTTCGAAAGTCTGATACTCGATACCAATAACTACTATGGCCTAGGGAAAAAATACACATACCGTTGTAATCGGGGAGTTTCTACTTTCAGATGCAATAGGAATTTCTCGAATTCGCTAATCCGTTCGCGAGATATGGGAGTTTGAAGGTAGGGAATGGTTGAGGAAACATCAAAATTTTCGCAAGTCTGATACTCGAAACCAATAACTACAATGGCCTAGGGGAAAAATACACATAGCGTTGTTATCGGACGAGTTTCTGCTTTCAGATGCAACAGGAATTTCTCGAGTTCGTCAATCCGTTCGCGAGATATGGGAGTATGAAGTTAGGGAATGTTTGAGAAACCATCAAAATTTTCGCAAATCTGATACTCGATACCAATAACTACTATAGCCTAGGGCAAAAATACACATACCGTTGTAATCGGGCGAGTTTCTACATTCAGATGCAACAGGAATTACTGGAGTTCGTCAATCCGTTCGCGAGATATGGGAGTTTGAAATTAAGGAATGGTTTAGAAACCATCAAAATTTTCGCAAGTCTGATAATCGAAACCAATAACTACAAAGGCCTAGGGGAAAAATACACACACCATTGTAATCGGGCGAGTTTCTACTTTCAGATGCAACAGGAATTTTTCGAGTTCGTCAATCCGTTCGCGCGATATGGGAGTTTGATGTTAAGGAATGGTTGAGAAACCATCATAATTTTCGCAAGTCTGATACTCGAAACCAATAACTACAATGGCCTAGGGGAAAAATACACATACCGTTGTGGTCGGGAGAGTTTCTACTTTCAGATGCAACAGGAACTTCTCGAGTTCGTCAATCCGTTCGCGAGATATGGGAGTTTGAAGTTAAGGAATGGTTGAGAAACCATCAAAATTTTCGCAAGTCTGATACTCGAAACCAATAACTACAAAGGCCTAGGGGTAAAATACACACACCATTGTTATCGGGCGAGTTTCTACTTTCAGATGCAACAGGAATTTCTCTAGTTCGCCAATCCGTTCGCGAGAAATGGGAGTTTGAAGTTAAGGAATGGTTGAGAAACCAGCAAAATTTTCGCAAGTCTGATACTCGAAACCAATAACTACAAAGGCCTAGGGGAAAAATACACATACCGTTGTAATCGTGAGAGTTTCTACTTTCAGATGCAACAGGAATTTCTCGAGTGCGTCAATCCGTTCGCGAGATATGGGAGTATGAAGTTCGGGAATGTTTGAGAAACCATAAAATCTTTCGCAAGTCTGATACTCGAAACCAATAACTGGAATGGCCTAGGGCAAAAGTACACACACCATTGTAATCGGGCGAGTTTCTACTTTCAGATGCAACAGGAATTTCTCGAATTCGTCAATCCGTTCGCGAGATATGGGAGTTTGAAGTTAAGGAATGGTTGAGAAACCATCAAAATTTTCGCAAATCTGATACTCGATACCAATAACTACTATAGCCTAGGGCAAAAATACACATACCGTTGTAATCGGGCGAGTTTCTACATTCAGATGCAACAGGAATTACTGGAGTTCGTCAATCCGTTCGCGAGATATGGGAGTTTGAAATTAAGGAATGGTTTAGAAACCATCAAAATTTTCGCAAGTCTGATAATCGAAACCAATAACTACAAAGGCCTAGGGGAAAAATACACACACCATTGTAATCGGGCGAGTTTCTACTTTCAGATGCAACAGGAATTTTTCGAGTTCGTCAATCCGTTCGCGCGATATGGGAGTTTGATGTTAAGGAATGGTTGAGAAACCATCATAATTTTCGCAAGTCTGATACTCGAAACCAATAACTACAATGGCCTAGGGGAAAAATACACATACCGTTGTGGTCGGGAGAGTTTCTACTTTCAGATGCAACAGGAACTTCTCGAGTTCGTCAATCCGTTCGCGAGATATGGGAGTTTGAAGTTAAGGAATGGTTGAGAAACCATCAAAATTTTCGCAAGTCTGATACTCGAAACCAATAACTACAAAGGCCTAGGGGTAAAATACACACACCATTGTTATCGGGCGAGTTTCTACTTTCAGATGCAACAGGAATTTCTCTAGTTCGCCAATCCGTTCGCGAGAAATGGGAGTTTGAAGTTAAGGAATGGTTGAGAAACCAGCAAAATTTTCGCAAGTCTGATACTCGAAACCAATAACTACAAAGGCCTAGGGGAAAAATACACATACCGTTGTAATCGGGCGTGTTTCTGCTTTCAGATGCAACAGGTCTCTCTCGAGTTCGTCAATCCGTTCGCGAGATATGGGAGTTTGAAGTTAAGGAATGGTTGAGAAACCATCAAAATTTTCGCAAGTCTGATACTCGAAACCAATAACTACAAAGGTCTAGGGGAAAAATACACATAGCGTTGCAATCGGGCGAGTTTCTGCTTTCAGATGCAACAGGAATTTCTCGAGTTCGTCTATCCGTTCGCGAGATATGGGAGTTTGAAGTTAAGGAATGGTTGAGAAACCAACAAAATTTTCGCAAGTCTGATACTCGAAACCAATAACTACAAAGGCCTAGGGGAAAAATACACATACCGTTGTAATCGGGCGAGTTTCTACTAACAGATGCGACAGGAGTTTCTCGAGTTCGTCAAACCGTTCGCGAGATATGGGAGTTTGAAGTTAAGGAATTGTTGAGAAACCATCAAAATTTGCGCAAGTCTGATACTCGAAACCAATAACTACAAAGGCCTAGGGGAAAAATACACATAGCGTTGTAATCGGGCGAGTTTCTGCTTTCAGATTCAACAGGAATTTCTCGAGTTCGTCAATCCGTTTGCGTGATATGGGAGTTTGAAGTTAAGCAATGGTTGAGAAACCATCAAAATTTGCGCAAGTCTGATACTCGAAACCAATAACTACAAAGGCCTAGCGGAAAAATACACATAGCGTTGTAATCGGGCGAGTTTCTGCTTTCAGATGCAACAGGAATTTCTCGAATTCGTTAATCCGTTCGCGAGATATGGGAGTTTGAAATTAAGGAATGGTTGAGAAACCATAAAAACTTTCGCAAGTCTGATACTCGAAACCAATAACTACAATAGCCTACGAGATAAATACACACACCATTGTTATCGGGCGAGTTTCTACTTTCAGATGCAACAGGAATTTCTCGAGTTCGTCAATGCGTTCGCGAGATATGGGAGTTTGAAGTTAAGTAATGGTTGAGAAACCATCAAAATTTTCGCAAGTCTGATACTCGAAACCAATAACTACAAAGGCCTAGGGGAAAAATACACATACCGTTGTAATCGGGCGAGTTTCTACTAACAGATGCGACAGGAGTTTCTCGAGTTCGTCAATCCGTTCGCGAGATATGGGAGTTTGAAGTTAAGGAATTGTTGAGAAACCATCAAAATTTGCGCAAGTCTGATACTCGAAACCAATAACTACAAATGCCTAGGGGAAAAATACACATAGCCTTGTAATCGGGCGAGTTTCTGCTTTCAGATGCAACAGGAATTTCTCTAGTTCGCCAATCCGTTCGCGAGAAATGGGAGTTTGAAGTTAAGGAATGGTTGAGAAACCATCAAAATTTTCGAAAGTCTGATACTCGAAACCAATAACTACAAAGGCCTAGGGGAAAAATACACAAACCGTTGTAATCGGGCGAGTTTCTACTAACAGATGCGACAGGAATTTCTCCAGTTCGTCAATGCGTTCGCGAGATATGGGAGTTTGAAGTTAAGTAATGGTTGAGAAACCATCAAAATTTTCGCAAGTCTGATACTCGAAACCAATAACTACTATGGCCTAGGGCAAAAATACACATACCGTTGTAATCGGGCGTGTTTCTGCTTTCAGATGCAACAGGTCTCTCTCGAGTTCGTCAATCCGTTCGCGAGATATGGGAGTTTGAAGTTAAGGAATGGTTGAGAAACCATCAAAATTTTCGCAAGTCTGATACTCGAAACCAATAACTACAAAGGTCTAGGGGAAAAATACACATTGCGTTGCAATCGGGCGAGTTTCTGCTTTCAGATGCAACAGGAATTTCTCGAGTTCGTCAATCCGTTCGCGTGATATGGGAGTTTGAAGTTAAGCAATGGTTGAGAAACCATCAAAATTTTCGCAAGTCTGATACTCGAAACCAATAACTACAAAGGTCTAGGGGAAAAATACACATAGCGTTGCAATCGGGCGAGTTTCTGCTTTCAGATGCAACAGGAATTTCTCGAGTTCGTCTATCCGTTCGCGAGATATGGGAGTTTGAAGTTAAGGAATGGTTGAGAAACCAACAAAATTTTCGCAAGTCTGATACTCGAAACCAATAACTACAAAGGCCTAGGGGAAAAATACACATACCGTTGTAATCGGGCGAGTTTCTACTAACAGATGCGACAGGAGTTTCTCGAGTTCGTCAAACCGTTCGCGAGATATGGGAGTTTGAAGTTAAGGAATTGTTGAGAAACCATCAAAATTTGCGCAAGTCTGATACTCGAAACCAATAACTACAAAGGCCTAGGGGAAAAATACACATAGCGTTGTAATCGGGCGAGTTTCTGCTTTCAGATTCAACAGGAATTTCTCGAGTTCGTCAATCCGTTTGCGTGATATGGGAGTTTGAAGTTAAGCAATGGTTGAGAAACCATCAAAATTTGCGCAAGTCTGATACTCGAAACCAATAACTACAAAGGCCTAGCGGAAAAATACACATAGCGTTGTAAACGGGCGAGTTTCTGCTTTCAGATGCAACAGGAATTTCTCGAATTCGTTAATCCGTTCGCGAGATATGGGAGTTTGAAATTAAGGAATGGTTGAGAAACCATAAAAACTTTCGCAAGTCTGATACTCGAAACCAATAACTACAATAGCCTACGAGATAAATACACACACCATTGTTATCGGGCGAGTTTCTACTTTCAGATGCAACAGGAATTTCTCGAGTTCGTCAATGCGTTCGCGAGATATGGGAGTTTGAAGTTAAGTAATGGTTGAGAAACCATCAAAATTTTCGCAAGTCTGATACTCGAAACCAATAACTACAAAGGCCTAGGGGAAAAATACACATACCGTTGTAATCGGGCGAGTTTCTACTAACAGATGCGACAGGAGTTTCTCGAGTTCGTCAATCCGTTCGCGAGATATGGGAGTTTGAAGTTAAGGAATTGTTGAGAAACCATCAAAATTTGCGCAAGTCTGATACTCGAAACCAATAACTACAAATGCCTAGGGGAAAAATACACATAGCCTTGTAATCGGGCGAGTTTCTGCTTTCAGATGCAACAGGAATTTCTCTAGTTCGCCAATCCGTTCGCGAGAAATGGGAGTTTGAAGTTAAGGAATGGTTGAGAAACCATCAAAATTTTCGAAAGTCTGATACTCGAAACCAATAACTACAAAGGCCTAGGGGAAAAATACACAAACCGTTGTAATCGGGCGAGTTTCTACTAACAGATGCGACAGGAATTTCTCCAGTTCGTCAATGCGTTCGCGAGATATGGGAGTTTGAAGTTAAGTAATGGTTGAGAAACCATCAAAATTTTCGCAAGTCTGATACTCGAAACCAATAACTACTATGGCCTAGGGCAAAAATACACATACCGTTGTAATCGGGCGTGTTTCTGCTTTCAGATGCAACAGGTCTCTCTCGAGTTCGTCAATCCGTTCGCGAGATATGGGAGTTTGAAGTTAAGGAATGGTTGAGAAACCATCAAAATTTTCGCAAGTCTGATACTCGAAACCAATAACTACAAAGGTCTAGGGGAAAAATACACATTGCGTTGCAATCGGGCGAGTTTCTGCTTTCAGATGCAACAGGAATTTCTCGAGTTCGTCAATCCGTTCGCGTGATATGGGAGTTTGAAGTTAAGCAATGGTTGAGAAACCATCAAAATTTGCGCAAGTCTGATACTCGAAACCAATAACTACAAAGGCCTAGGGGAAAAATACACATAGCGTTGTAATCGGGCGAGTTTCTGCTTTCAGATGCAACAGGAATTTCTCGAATTCGTCAATCCGTTCGCGTGATATGGGAGTTTGAAGTTAAGCAATGGTTGAGAAACCATCAAAATTTTCGCAAGTCTGATACTCGAAACCAATAACTCCAAAGGCCTAGGGGAGAAATACACATAGCGCTGTAATCGGGGGAGTTTCTACTTTCCGATGCAACAGGAATTTCTCGAGTTCGTTAATCCGTTCGCGAGATATGGGAGTTTGAAATTAAGGAATGGTTGAGAAACCATAAAAACTTTCGCAAGTCTGATACTCGAAACCAATAACTACAATAGCCTACGAGAAAAATACACACACCATTGTTATCGGGCGAGTTTCTACTTTCAGATGCGACAGGAATTTCTCGATTTCGTCAATCCGTTCGCGAGATATGGGAGTTTGAAGTTAAGGAATGGTAGAGAAACCATCAAAACTTTCGCAAGTCTGATACTCGAAACCAATAACTACAATAGCCTACGAGAAAAATACACACACCATTGTTATCGGGCGAGTTTCTACTTTCAGATGCGACAGGAATTTCTCGATTTCGTCAATCCGTTCGCGAGATATGGGAGTTTGAAGTTAAGGAATGGTTGAGAAACCATCAAAACTTTCGCAAGTCTGATACTCGAAACCAATAACTGGAATGGCCTAGGGCAAAAGTACACACACCATTGTAATCGGGCGAGTTTCTACTTTCAGATGCAACAGGAATGTCTCTAGTTCGCCAATCCGTTCGCGAGAAATGGGAGTTTGAAGTTAAGGAATGGTTGAGAAAACATCAAAATTTTCGCAAGTCTGATACTCGAAACCAATAACTACAAAGGCCTAGGGGAAAAATACACAAACCGTTGTAATCGGGCGAGTTTCTACTAACAGATGCGACAGGAATTTCTCGAGTTCGTCAATGCGTTCGCGAGATATAGGAGTTTGAAGTTAAGGAATGGTTGAGAATCCATCAAAATTTTCGCAAGTCTGATACTCGAAACCAATAACTACTATGGCCTAGGGCAAAAATACACATACCGTTGTAATCGGGCGAGTTTCTACTAACAGATGCGACAGGAGTTCCTCGAGTTCGTCAATCCGTTCGCGAGATATGGGAGTTTGAAGTTAAGGAATGGTTAAGAAACCATCAAAATTTTCGCAAGTCTGATACTCGAAACCAATAACTAAAAAGGCCTAGGGGAAAAATACACATAGCGTTGCAATCGGGCGAGTTTCTGCTTTCAGATGCAACAGGAATTTCTCGAGTTCGTCAATCCGTTCGCGAGATATGGGAGCTTGAAGTTAAGGAATGGTAGAGAAACCATCAAAATTTTCGCAAGTTTGATACCCGAAACCAATAACTACTATGGCCTAGGGCAAAAATACACATACCGTT
Source organism: Ptiloglossa arizonensis (assembly GCF_051014685.1). Classification (NCBI taxonomy): domain Eukaryota; kingdom Metazoa; phylum Arthropoda; class Insecta; order Hymenoptera; family Colletidae; genus Ptiloglossa; species Ptiloglossa arizonensis. The sequence continues at coordinate 426,560 of NW_027478835.1, read as the reverse complement.
GTAATCGGGCGTGTTTCTGCTTTCAGATGCAACAGGTCTCTCTCGAGTTCGTCAATCCGTTCGCGAGATATGGGAGTTTGAAGTTAAGGAATGGTTGAGAAACCAACAAAATTTTCGCAAGTCTGATACTCGAAACCAATAACTACAAAGGCCTAGGGGAAAAATACACATACCGTTGTAATCGTGAGAGTTTCTACTTTCAGATGCAACAGGAATTTCTCGAATTCGTCAATCCGTTCGCGAAATATGGGAGTTTGAAATTAAGGAATGGTTGAGGAACCATCAAAATTTTCGCAAGTCTGATACTCGAAACCAGTAACTACAAAGGCCTAGGGGAAAAATACACATACCGTTGTAATCGGGCGAGTTTCTACTAACAGATGCGACAGGAGTTCCTCGAGTTCGTCAATCCGTTCGCGAGATATGGGAGTTTGAAGTTAAGGAATGGTTGAGAAACCATCAAAAGTTGGGCAAGTCTGATACTCGAAACCAATAACTACAAAGGCCTAGGAGAAAAATACACATAGCGTTGTAATCGGGCGAGTTTCTGCTTTCAGATGCAACAGGAATTTCTCGAGTTCGTCAATCCGTTCGTGTGATATGGGAGTTTGAAGTTAAGGAATGGTTGAGAAACCAGCAAAATTTTCGCAAGTCTGATACTCGAAACCAATAACTACAAAGGCCTAGGGGTAAAATACACATACCGTTGTAATCGGGAGAGTTTCTACTTTCAGATGCAACAGGAATTTCTCGAATTCGTCAATCCGTTCGCGAGATATGGGAGTTTGAAGTTAAGGAATGGTTGAGAAACCAGCAAAATTTTCGCAAGTCTGATACTCGAAACCAATAACTACTATGGCCTAGGGCAAAAATACACATACCGTTGTAATCGCGCGGGTTTCTGCTGTCAGATGCAACAGGAATTTCTCGAGTTCGTCAATGCGTTCTCGAGATATGGGAGTTTGAAGTTAAGGAATGGTTGAGAAACCATCAAAATTTTCGCAAGTCTGATACTCGAAACCAATAACTACAAAGGCCTAGGGGCAAAAGTACACACACCATTGTAATCGGGCGAGTTCCTACTTTCAGATGCAACAGTAATTTCTCGAGTTCGTCAATCCGTTCGCGAGATATGGGAGTTTGAAGTTAAGGAATGGTTGAGAAACCATCAAAATTTTCGCAAGTCTGATACTCGAAACCAATAACTACAAAGGCCTAGGGGAAAAGTACACATACCGTTGTAATCGGGAGAGTTTCTACTTTCAGATGCAACAGGAATTTCTCGAATTCGTCAATCCGTTCGCGAGATATGGGAGTTTGAAGTTAAGGAATGGTTGAGAAACCATCAAAACTTTCGAAAGTCTGATACTCGATACCAATAACTACTATGGCCTAGGGAAAAAATACACATACCGTTGTAATCGGGGAGTTTCTACTTTCAGATGCAATAGGAATTTCTCGAATTCGCTAATCCGTTCGCGAGATATGGGAGTTTGAAGGTAGGGAATGGTTGAGGAAACATCAAAATTTTCGCAAGTCTGATACTCGAAACCAATAACTACAATGACCTAGGGGAAAAATACACATAGCGTTGTTATCGGACGAGTTTCTGCTTTCAGATGCAACAGGAATTTCTCGAGTTCGTCAATCCGTTCGCGAGATATGGGAGTATGAAGTTAGGGAATGTTTGAGAAACCATCAAAATTTTCGCAAATCTGATACTCGATACCAATAACTACTATAGCCTAGGGCAAAAATACACATACCGTTGTAATCGGGCGAGTTTCTACATTCAGATGCAACAGGAATTACTGGAGTTCGTCAATCCGTTCGCGAGATATGGGAGTTTGAAATTAAGGAATGGTTTAGAAACCATCAAAATTTTCGCAAGTCTGATAATCGAAACCAATAACTACAAAGGCCTAGGGGAAAAATACACACACCATTGTAATCGGGCGAGTTTCTACTTTCAGATGCAACAGGAATTTTTCGAGTTCGTCAATCCGTTCGCGCGATATGGGAGTTTGATGTTAAGGAATGGTTGAGAAACCATCATAATTTTCGCAAGTCCGATACTCGAAACCAATAACTACAATGGCCTAGGGGAAAAATACACATACCGTTGTGGTCGGGAGAGTTTCTACTTTCAGATGCAACAGGAACTTCTCGAGTTCGTCAATCCGTTCGCGAGATATGGGAGTTTGAAGTTAAGGAATGGTTGAGAAACCATCAAAATTTTCGCAAGTCTGATACTCGAAACCAATAACTACAAAGGCCTAGGGGTAAAATACACACACCATTGTTATCGGGCGAGTTTCTACTTTCAGATGCAACAGGAATTTCTCTAGTTCGCCAATCCGTTCGCGAGAAATGGGAGTTTGAAGTTAAGGAATGGTTGAGAAACCAGCAAAATTTTCGCAAGTCTGATACTCGAAACCAATAACTACAAAGGCCTAGGGGAAAAATACACATACCGTTGTAATCGTGAGAGTTTCTACTTTCAGATGCAACAGGAATTTCTCGAGTGCGTCAATCCGTTCGCGAGATATGGGAGTATGAAGTTCGGGAATGTTTGAGAAACCATAAAATCTTTCGCAAGTCTGATACTCGAAACCAATAACTGGAATGGCCTAGGGCAAAAGTACACACACCATTGTAATCGGGCGAGTTTCTACTTTCAGATGCAACAGGAATTTCTCGAATTCGGCAATCCGTTCGCGAGATATGGGAGTTTGAAGTTAAGGAATGGTTGAGAAACCATCAAAATTTTCGCAAATCTGATACTCGATACCAATAACTACTATAGCCTAGGGCAAAAATACACATACCGTTGTAATCGGGCGAGTTTCTACATTCAGATGCAACAGGAATTACTGGAGTTCGTCAATCCGTTCGCGAGATATGGGAGTTTGAAATTAAGGAATGGTTTAGAAACCATCAAAATTTTCGCAAGTCTGATAATCGAAACCAATAACTACAAAGGCCTAGGGGAAAAATACACACACCATTGTAATCGGGCGAGTTTCTACTTTCAGATGCAACAGGAATTTTTCGAGTTCGTCAATCCGTTCGCGCGATATGGGAGTTTGATGTTAAGGAATGGTTGAGAAACCATCATAATTTTCGCAAGTCTGATACTCGAAACCAATAACTACAATGGCCTAGGGGAAAAATACACATACCGTTGTGGTCGGGAGAGTTTCTACTTTCAGATGCAACAGGAACTTCTCGAGTTCGTCAATCCGTTCGCGAGATATGGGAGTTTGAAGTTAAGGAATGGTTGAGAAACCATCAAAATTTTCGCAAGTCTGATACTCGAAACCAATAACTACAAAGGCCTAGGGGTAAAATACACACACCATTGTTATCGGGCGAGTTTCTACTTTCAGATGCAACAGGAATTTCTCTAGTTCGCCAATCCGTTCGCGAGAAATGGGAGTTTGAAGTTAAGGAATGGTTGAGAAACCAGCAAAATTTTCGCAAGTCTGATACTCGAAACCAATAACTACAAAGGCCTAGGGGAAAAATACACATACCGTTGTAATCGTGAGAGTTTCTACTTTCAGATGCAACAGGAATTTCTCGAGTGCGTCAATCCGTTCGCGAGATATGGGAGTATGAAGTTCGGGAATGTTTGAGAAACCATAAAAACTTTCGCAAGTCTGATACTCGAAACCAATAACTGGAATGGCCTAGGGCAAAAGTACACACACCATTGTAATCGGGCGAGTTTCTACTTTCAGATGCAACAGGAATTTCTCGAGTTCGCCAATCCGTTCGCGAGATATGGGAGTTTGAAGTTAAGGAATGGTTGAGAAACCAGCAAAATTTTCGCAAGTCTGATACGCGAAACCAATAACTACTATGGCCTAGGGCAAAAATACACATCCCGATGTAATCGGGCCAGTTTCTACATTCAGATGCAACAGGAATTTCTGGAGTTCGTCAATCCGTTCGCGAGATATGGGAGTTTGAAATTAAGGAATGGTTGAGAAACCATAAAAACTTTCGCAAGTCTGATACTCGAAACCAATAACTAAAATAGCCTACGAGAAAAATACACACACTATGGTTATCGGGCGAGTTTCTACTTTCAGATGCAACAGGAACTTCTCGAGTTCGTTAATCCGTTCGCAAGATGTGGGAGTTTGAAATTAAGGAATGGTTGAGAAACCATCAAAACTTTCGCAAGTCTGATACTCGAAACCAGTAACTGGAATGGCCTAGGGCAAAAGTACACACACCATTGTAATCGGGCGAGTTTCTACTTTCAGATGCAACAGGTATTTCTCTAGTTCGCCAATCCGTTCGCGAGAAATGGGAGTTTGAAGTTAAGGAATGGTTGAGAAACCATCAAAGTGTCACAAGTCTGATACTCGAAACCAATAACTGGAATGGCCTAGGGCAAAAGTACACACACCATTGTAATCGGGCGAGTTTCTACTTTCAGATGCAACAGGAATTTCTCGAGTTCGCCAATCCGTTCGCGAGACATGGGAGTATGAAGTTAGGGAATGTTTGAGAAACCATCAAAATTTTCGCAAGTCTGATACTCGAAACCAATAACTACAAAGGCTTAGGGGAAAAGTACACATACCGTTGTAATCGGACGAGTTTCTACTAACAGATGCAATAGGAATTTCTCGAGTTCGTCAATCCGTTCGCGAGATATGGGAGTTTGAAGTTAAGGAATGGTTGAGAAACCATCAGAATTTTCGCAAGTCTGATACTCGAAACCAATAACTACAAAGGCCTAGGGGAAAAGTACACACACCATTGTAATCGGGCGAGTTTCTACTTTCAGATGCAACAGGTATTTCTCTAGTTCGCCAATCCGTTCGCGAGAAATGGGAGTTTGAAGTTAAGGAATGGTTGAGAAACCATCAAAGTGTCACAAGTCTGATACTCGAAACCAATAACTACTATGGCCTAGGGAAAAAATACACATACCGTTGTAATCGGGGAGTTTCTACTTTCAGATGCAATAGGAATTTCTCGAATTCGCTAATCCGTTCGCGAGATATGGGAGTTTGAAGGTAGGGAATGGTTGAGGAAACATCAAAATTTTCGCAAGTCTGATACTCGAAACCAATAACTACAATGGCCTAGGGGAAAAATACACATAGCGTTGTTATCGGACGAGTTTCTGCTTTCAGATGCAACAGGAATTTCTCGAGTTCGTCAATCCGTTCGCGAGATATGGGAGTATGAAGTTAGGGAATGTTTGAGAAACCATCAAAATTTTCGCAAATCTGATACTCGATACCAATAACTACTATAGCCTAGGGCAAAAATACACATACCGTTGTAATCGGGCGAGTTTCTACATTCAGATGCAACAGGAATTACTGGAGTTCGTCAATCCGTTCGCGAGATATGGGAGTTTGAAATTAAGGAATGGTTTAGAAACCATCAAAATTTTCGCAAGTCTGATAATCGAAACCAATAACTACAAAGGCCTAGGGGAAAAATACACACACCATTGTAATCGGGCGAGTTTCTACTTTCAGATGCAACAGGAATTTTTCGAGTTCGTCAATCCGTTCGCGCGATATGGGAGTTTGATGTTAAGGAATGGTTGAGCAACCATCATAATTTTCGCAAGTCTGATACTCGAAACCAATAACTACAATGGCCTAGGGGAAAAATACACATACCGTTGTGGTCGGGAGAGTTTCTACTTTCAGATGCAACAGGAACTTCTCGAGTTCGTCAATCCGTTCGCGAGATATGGGAGTTTGAAGTTAAGGAATGGTTGAGAAACCAGCAAAATTTTCGCAAGTCTGATACGCGAAACCAATAACTACTATGGCCTAGGGCAAAAATACACATCCCGTTGTAATCGGGCCAGTTTCTACATTCAGATGCAACAGGAATTTCTGGAGTTCGTCAATCCGTTCGCGAGATATGGGAGTTTGAAATTAAGGAATGGTTGAGAAACCATAAAAACTTTCGCAAGTCTGATACTCGAAACCAATAACTAAAATAGCCTACGAGAAAAATACACACACTATGGTTATCGGGCGAGTTTCTACTTTCAGATGCAACAGGAACTTCTCGAGTTCGTTAATCCGTTCGCGAGATGTGGGAGTTTGAAGTTAAGGAATGGTTGAGAAACCATCAAAACTTTCGCAAGTCTGATACTCGAAACCAGTAACTGGAATGGCCTAGGGCAAAAGTACACACACCATTGTAATCGGGCGAGTTTCTACTTTCAGATGCAACAGGTATTTCTCTAGTTCGCCAATCCGTTCGCGAGAAATGGGAGTTTGAAGTTAAGGAATGGTTGAGAAACCATCAAAGTGTCACAAGTCTGATACTCGAAACCAATAACTGGAATGGCCTAGGGCAAAAGTACACACACCATTGCAATCGGGCGAGTTTCTACTTTCAGATGCAACAGGAATTTCTCGAGTTCGCCAATCCGTTCGCGAGATATGGGAGTATGAAGTTATGGAATGTTTGAGAAACCATCAAAATTTTCGCAAGTCTGATACTCGAAACCAATAACTACAAAGGCTTAGGGGAAAAGTACACATACCGTTGTAATCGGACGAGTTTCTACTAACAGATGCAATAGGAATTTCTCGAGTTCGTCAATCCGTTCGCGAGATATGGGAGTTTGAAGTTAAGGAATGGTTGAGAAACCATCAGAATTTTCGCAAGTCTGATACTCGAAACCAATAACTACAAAGGCCTAGGGGAAAAGTACACACACCATTGTAATCGGGCGAGTTTCTACTTTCAGATGCAACAGGTATTTCTCTAGTTCGCCAATCCGTTCGCGAGAAATGGGAGTTTGAAGTTAAGGAATGGTTGAGAAACCATCAAAGTGTCACAAGTCTGATACTCGAAACCAATAACTGGAATGGCCTAGGGCAAAAGTACACACACCATTGTAATCGGGCGAGTTTCTACTTTCAGAAGCAACAGGAATTTCTCGAGTTCGCCAATCCGTTCGCGAGATATGGGAGTTTGAAGGTAGGGAATTGTTGAGGAAACATCAAAGTTTTCGCAAGTCTGATACTCGAAAGCAATAACTACTATGGCCTAGGGCAAAAATACACATAGCATTGTAATCGGACGAGTTTCTACTAACAGATGCAATAGGAATTTCTCGAGTTCGTCAATCCGTTCGCGAGATATGGGAGTTTGAAGTTAGGGAATGTTTGAGAAACCATCAAAATTTTCGCAAATCTGATACTCGAAACCAATAACTACTATAGCCTAGGGCAAAAATACACATACCGTTGTAATCGGGCGAGTTTCTACATTCAGATGCAACAGGAATTACTGGAGTTCGTCAATCCGTTCGCGAGATATGGGAGTTTGAAGTTAAGGAATGGTTGAGAAACCATCAAAACTTTCGAAAGTCTGATACTCGAAACCAATAACTACTATAGCCTAGGGCAAAAATACACATACCGTTGTAATCGGGCGAGTTTCTACATTCAGATGCAACAGGAATTACTGGAGTTCGTCAATCCGTTCGCGAGATATGGGAGTTTGAAATTAAGGAATGGTTTAGAAACCATCAAAATTTTCGCAAGTCTGATAATCGAAACCAATAACTACAAAGGCCTAGGGGAAAAATACACACACCATTGTAATCGGGCGAGTTTCTACTTTCAGACGCAACAGGAATTTTTCGAGTTCGTCAATCCGTTCGCGAGATATGGGAGTTTGAAGTTAAGGAATGGTTGAGAAACCATCAAAATTTTCGCAAGTCTGATACTCGAAACCAATAACTACTATAGCCTAGGGCAAAAATACACATACCGTTGTAATCGGGCGAGTTTCTACATTCAGATGCAACAGGAATTACTGGAGTTCGTCAATCCGTTCGCGAGATATGGGAGTTTGAAATTAAGGAATGGTTTAGAAACCATCAAAATTTTCGCAAGTCTGATAATCGAAACCAATAACTACAAAGGCCTAGGGGAAAAATACACACACCATTGTAATCGGGCGAGTTTCTACTTTCAGATGCAACAGGAATTTTTCGAGTTCGTCAATCCGTTCGCGCGATATGGGAGTTTGATGTTAAGGAATGGTTGAGAAACCATCATAATTTTCGCAAGTCTGATACTCGAAACCAATAACTACAATGGCCTAGGGGAAAAATACACATACCGTTGTGGTCGGGAGAGTTTCTACTTTCAGATGCAACAGGAACTTCTCGAGTTCGTCAATCCGTTCGCGAGATATGGGAGTTTGAAGTTAAGGAATGGTTGAGAAACCATCAAAATTTTCGCAAGTCTGATACTCGAAACCAATAACTACAAAGGCCTAGGGTTAAAATACACATACCGTTGTAATCGGGAGAGTTTCTACTTTCAGATGCAACAGGAATTTCTCGAATTCGTCAATCCGTTCGCGAGATATGGGAGTTTGAAGTTAAGGAATTGTTGAGAAACCATAAAAACTTTCGCAAGTCTGATACTCGAAACCAATAACTACAATGGCCTACGAGAAAAATACACACACCATTGTTATCGGGCGAGTTTCTACTTTCAGATGCAACAGGAATTTCTGTAGTTCGCCAATCCGTTCGCGAGAAATGGGAGTTTGAAGTTAAGGAATGGTTGAGAAACCAGCAAAATTTTCGCAAGTCTGATACTCGAAACCAATAACTACAAAGGCCTAGGGGAAAAATACACATACCGTTGTAATCGTGAGAGTTTCTACTTTCAGATGCAACAGGAATTTCTCGAGTGCGTCAATCCGTTCGCGAGATATGGGAGTATGAAGTTCGGGAATGTTTGAGAAACCATAAAAACTTTCGCAAGTCTGATACTCGAAACCAATAACTGGAATGGCCTAGGGCAAAAGTACACACACCATTGTAATCGGGCGAGTTTCTACTTTCAGATGCAACAGGAATTTCTCGAGTTCGCCAATCCGTTCGCGAGATATGGGAGTTTGAAGTTAAGGAATGGTTGAGAAACCAGCAAAATTTTCGCAAGTCTGATACGCGAAACCAATAACTACTATGGCCTAGGGCAAAAATACACATCCCGTTGTAATCGGGCCAGTTTCTACATTCAGATGCAACAGGAATTTCTGGAGTTCGTCAATCCGTTCGCGAGATATGGGAGTTTGAAATTAAGGAATGGTTGAGAAACCATAAAAACTTTCGCAAGTCTGATACTCGAAACCAATAACTAAAATAGCCTACGAGAAAAATACACACACTATGGTTATCGGGCGAGTTTCTACTTTCAGATGCAACAGGAATTTCTCGAGTTCGTTAATCCGTTCGCGAGATGTGGGAGTTTGAAGTTAAGGAATGGTTGAGAAACCATCAAAACTTTCGCAAGTCTGATACTCGAAACCAGTAACTGGAATGGCCTAGGGCAAAAGTACACACACCATTGTAATCGGGCGAGTTTCTACTTTCAGATGCAACAGGTATTTCTCTAGTTCGCCAATCCGTTCGCGAGAAATGGGAGTTTGAAGTTAAGGAATGGTTGAGAAACCATCAAAGTGTCACAAGTCTGATACTCGAAACCAATAACTGGAATGGCCTAGGGCAAAAGTACACACACCATTGTAATCGGGCGAGTTTCTACTTTCAGATGCAACAGGAATTTCTCGAGTTCGCCAATCCGTTCGCGAGATATGGGAGTATGAAGTTAGGGAATGTTTGAGAAACCATCAAAATTTTCGCAAGTCTGATACTCGAAACCAATAACTACAAAGGCTTAGGGGAAAAGTACACATACCGTTGTAATCGGACGAGTTTCTACTAACAGATGCAATAGGAATTTCTCGAGTTCGTCAATCCGTTCGCGAGATATGGGAGTTTGAAGTTAAGGAATGGTTGGGAAACCATCAAAACTTTCGAAAGTCTGATACTCGATACCAATAACTACTATGGCCTAGGGCAAAAATACACATACCGTTGTAATCGGGGAGTTTCTACTTTCAGATGCAACAGGAATTTCTCGAATTCGCTAATCCGTACGCGAGATATGGGAGTTTGAAGGTAGGGAATGGTTGAGGAAACATCAAAATTTTCGCAAGGCTGATACTCGAAGCCAATAACTACAATGGCCTAGGGGAAAAATACACATAGCGTTGTAATCGGACGAGTTTCTGCTTTCAGATGCAACAGGAATTTCTCGAGTTCGTCAATCCGTTCGCGAGATATGGGAGTATGAAGTTAGGGAATGTTTGAGAAACCATCAAAATTTTCGCAAGTCTGATACTCGAAACCAATAACTACTATAGCCTAGGGCAAAAATACACATACCGTTGTAATCGGGCGAGTTTCTACATTCAGATGCAACAGGAATTTCTGGAGTTCGTCAATCAGTTCGCGAGATATGGGAGTTTGAAATTAAGGAATGGTTTAGAAACCATCAAAATTTTCGCAAGTCTGATAATCGAAACCAATAACTACAAAGGCCTAGGGAAAAAATACACACACCATTGTAATCGGGCGAGTTTCTACTTTCAGATGCAACAGCAATTTTTCGAGTTCGTCAATCCGTTCGCGCGATATGGGAGTTTGATGTTAAGGAATGGTTGAGAAACCATCATAATTTTCGCAAGTCTGATACTCGAAACCAATAACTACAATGGCCTAGGGGAAAAATACACATACCGTTGTGGTCGGGAGAGTTTCTACTTTCTGATGCAACAGGAACTTCTCGAGTTCGTCAATCCGTTCGCGAGATATGGGAGTTTGAAGTTAAGGAATGGTTGAGAAACCATCAAAATTTTCGCAAGTCTGATACTCAAAACCAATAACTACAAAGGCCTAGGGGAAAAGTACACATACCGTTGTAATCGGGAGAGTTTCTACTTTCAGATGCAACAGGAATTTCCCGAATTCGTCAATCCGTTCGCGAGATATGGGAGTTTAAAATTAAGGAATGGTTTAGAAACCATCAAAATTTTCGCAAGTCTGATACTCGATACCAATAACTACAAAGGCCTAGGGAAAAAATACACACACCATTGTAATCGGGCGAGTTTCTACTTTCAGATGCAACAGGAATTTTTCGAGTTCGTCAATCCGTTCGCGCGATATGGGAGTTTGATGTTAAGGAATGGTTGAGAAACCATCATAATTTTCGCAAGTCTGATACTCGAAACCAATAACTACAATGGCCTAGGGGAAAAATACACATAGCGTTGTAATCGGACGAGTTTCTGCTTTCAGATGCAACAGGAATTTCTCGAGTTCGTCAATCCGTTCGCGAGATATGGGAGTATGAAGGTAGGGAATGTTTGAGAAACCATCAAAATTTTCGCAAGTCTGATACTCGAAACCAATAACTACTATAGCCTAGGGCAAAAATACACATACCGTTGTAATCGGGCGAGTTTCTACATTCAGATGCAACAGGAATTTCTGGAGTTCGTCAATCCGTTCGCGAGATATGGGAGTTTGAAATTAAGGAATGGTTTAGAAACCATCAAAATTTTTCGCAAGTCTGATAATCGAAACCAATAACTACAAAGGCCTAGGGGAAAAGTACACATACCGTTGTAATCGGGAGAGTTTCTACTTTCAGATGCAACAGGAATTTCTCGAATTCGTCAATCCGTTCGCGAGATATGGGAGTTTGAAGTTAAGGAATGGTTGAGAAACCATCAAAACTTTCGCAAGTCTGATACTCGATACCAATAACTACTATGGCCTAGGGCAAAGATACACATACCGTTGTAATCGGGGAGTTTCTACTTTCAGATGCAACAGGAATTTCTCGAATTCGCTAATCCGTTCGCGAGATATGGGAGTTTGAAGGTAGGGAATGGTTGAGGAAACATCAAAATTTTCGCAAGTCTGATACTCGAAACCAATAACTACAATGGCCTAGGGGAAAAATACACATAGCGTTGTAATCGGACGAGTTTCTGCTTTCAGATGCAACAGGAATTTCTCGAGTTCGTCAATCCGTTCGCGAGATATGGGAGTATGAAGTTAGGGAATGTTTGAGAAACCATCAAAATTTTCGCAAGTCTGATACTCGAAACCAATAACTACTATAGCCTAGGGCAAAAATACACATACCGTTGTAATCGGGCGAGTTTCTACATTCAGATGCAACAGGAATTTCTGGAGTTCGTCAATCCGTTCGCGAGATATGGGAGTTTGAAATTAAGGAATGGTTTAGAAACCATCAAAATTTTCGCAAGTCTGATAATCGAAACCAATAAATACAAAGGCCTAGGGAAAAAATACACACACCATTGTAATCGGGCGAGTTTCTACTTTCAGATGCAACAGGAATTTTTCGAGTTCGTCAATCCGTTCGCGTGATATGGTAGTTTGATGTTAAGGAATGGTTGAGAAACCATCATAATTTTCGCAAGTCTGATACTCGAAACCAATAACTACAATGGCCTAGGGGAAAAATACACATACCGTTGTGGTCGGGAGAGTTTCTACTTTCAGATGCAACAGGAACTTCTCGAGTTCGTCAATCCGTTCGCGAGATATGGGAGTTTGAAGTTAAGGAATGGTTGAGAAACCATCAAAATTTTCGCAAGTCTGATACTCGAAACCAATAACTACAAAGGCCTAGGGGAAAAGTACACATACCGTTGTAATCGGGAGAGTTTCTACTTTCAGATGCAACAGGAATTTCTCGAATTCGTCAATCCGTTCGCGAGATATCGGAGTTTGAAGTTAAGGAATGGTTGAGAAACCATCAAAACTTTCGCAAGTCTGATACTCGATACCAATAACTACTATGGCCTAGGCCAAAAATACACATACCGTTGTAATCGGGGAGTTTCTACTTTCAGATGCAACAGGAATTTCTCGAATTCGCTAATCCGTTCGCGAGATATGGGAGTTTGAAGGTAGGGAATGGTTGAGGAAACATCAAAATTTTCGCAAGTCTGATACTCGAAACCAATAACTACAATGGCCTAGGGGAAAAATACACATAGCGTTGTAATTGGACGAGTTTCTGCTTTCAGATGCAACAGGAATTTCTCGAGTTCGTCAATCCGTTCGCCAGATATGGGAGTATGAAGTTAGGGAATGTTTGAGAAACCATCAAAATTTTCGCAAGTCTGATACTCGAAACCAATAACTACTGTAGCCTAGGGCAAAAATACACATACCGTTGTAATCGGGCGAGTTTCTACATTCTGATGCAAAAGGAATTTCTGGAGTTCGTCATTCCGTTCGCGAGATATGGGAGTTTGAAATTAAGGAATGGTTTAGAAACCATCAAAATTTTCGCAAGTCTGATAATCGAAACCAATAACTACAAAGGCCTAGGGAAAAAATACACACACCATTGTAATCGGGCGAGTTTCTACTTTCAGATGCAACAGGAATTTTTCGAGTTCGTCAATCCGTTCGCGTGATATGGGAGTTTGATGTTAAGGAATGGTTGAGAAACCATCATAATTTTCGCAAGTCTGATACTCGAAACCAATAACTACAATGGCCTAGGGGAAAAATACACATACCGTTGTGGTCGGGTGAGTTTCTACTTTCAGATGCAACAGGAACTTCTCGAGTTCGTCAATCCGTTCGCGAGATATGGGAGTTTGAAGTTAAGGATTGGTTGAGAAACCATCAAAATTTTCGCTGGTCTGATACTCGAAACCAATAACTGGAATGGCCTAGGGGAAAAATACACATAGCGTTGTAATCGGACGAGTTTCTGCTTTCAGATGCAACAGGAATTTCTCGAGTTCGTCGATCCGTTCGCGAGATATGGGAGTTTAAAATTAAGGAATGATTTAGAAACCATCAAAATTTTCGCAAGTCTGATACTCGATACCAATAACTACTATGGCCTAGGGCAAAAATACACATACCGTTGTAATCGGGGAGTTTCTACTTTCAGATGCAGCAGGAATTTCTCGAATTCGCTAATCCGTTCGCGAGATATGGGAGTTTGAAGGTAGGGAATGGTTGAGGAAACATCAAAATTTTCGCAAGTCTGATACTCGAAGCCAATAACTACAATGGCCTAGGGGAAAAATACACATAGCGTTGTAATCGGAGGAGTTTCTGCTTTCAGATGCAACAGGAATTTCTCGAGTTCGTCAATCCGTTCGCGAGATATGGGAGTATGAAGTTAGGGAATGTTTGAGAAACCATCAAAATTTTCGCAAGTCTGATACTCGAAACCAATAACTACTATAGCCTAGGGCAAAAATACACATACCGTTGTAATCGGGTGAGTTTCTACATTCAGATGCAACAGGAATTTCTGGAGTTCGTCAATCCGTTCGCGAGATATGGGAGTTTGAAATTAAGGAATGGTTTAGAAACCATCAAAATTTTCGCAAGTCCGATAATCGAAACCAATAACTACAAAGGCCTAGGGGAAAAATACACACACCATTGTAATCGGGCGAGTTTCTACTTTCAGATGCAACAGGAATTTTTCGAGTTCGTCAATCCGTTCGCGCGATATGGGAGTTTGATGTTAAGGAATGGTTGAGAAACCATCATAATTTTCGCAAGTCTGATACTCGAAACCAATAACTACAATGGCCTAGGGGAAAAATACACATACCGTTGTGGTCGGGAGAGTTTCTACTTTCAGATGCAACAGGAACTTCTCGAGTTCGTCAATCCGTTCGCGAGATATGGGAGTTTGAAGTTAAGGAATGGTTGAGAAACCATCAAAATTTTTGCTGGTCTGATACTCGAAACCAATAACTGGAATGGCCTAGGGGAAAAATACACATAGCGTTGTAATCGGACGAGTTTCTGCTTTCAGATGCAACAGGAATTTCTCGAGTTCGTCGATCCGTTCGCGAGATATGGGAGTTTAAAATTAAGGAATGATTTAGAAATCATCAAAATTTTCGCAAGTCTGATACTCGATACCAATAACTACTATGGCCTAGGGCAAAAATACACATACCGTTGTAATCGGGGAGTTTCTACTTTCAGATGCAGCAGGAATTTCTCGAATTCGCTAATCCGTTCGCGAGATATGGGAGTTTGAAGGTAGGGAATGGTTGAGGAAACATCAAAATTTTCGCAAGTCTGATACTCGAAACCAATAACTACTATAGCCTAGGGCAAAAATACACATACCGTTGTAATCGGGCGAGTTTCTACATTCAGATGCAACAGGAATTTCTGGAGTTCGTCAATCCGTTCGCGAGATATGGGAGTTTGAAATTAAGGAATGGTTTAGAAACCATCAAAATTTTCGCAAGTCTGATAATCGAAACCAATAACTACAAAGGCCTAGGGGAAAAATACACACACCATTGTAATCGGGCGAGTTTCTACTTTCAGATGCAACAGGAATTTTTCGAGTTCGTCAATCCGTTCGCGCGATATGGGAGTTTGATGTTAAGGAATGGTTGAGAAACCATCATAATTTTCGCAAGTCTGATACTCGAAACCAATAACTACAATGGCCTAGGGGAAAAATACACATACCGTTGTGGTCGGGAGAGTTTCTACTTTCTGATGCAACAGGAACTTCTCGAGTTCGTCAATCCGTTCGCGAGATATGGGAGTTTGAAGTTAAGGAATGGTTGAGAAACCATCAAAATTTTCGCAAGTCTGATACTCGAAACCAATAACTACAAAGGCCTAGGGGAAAAATACACATACCGTTGTGGTCGGGAGAGTTTCTACTTTCAGATGCAACAGGAACTTCTCGAGTTCGTCAATCCGTTCGCGAGATATGGGAGTTTGAAGTTAAGGAATGGTTGAGAAGCCATCAAAATTTTCGCTGGTCTGATACTCGAAACCAATAACTGGAATGGCCTAGGGGAAAAATACACATAGCGTTGTAATCGGACGAGTTTCTGCTTTCACATGAAACAGGAATTTCTCCAGTTCGTCGATCCGTTCGCGAGATATGGGAGTTTAAAATTAAGGAATGGTTTAGAAACCATCAAAATTTTCGCAAGTCTGATACTCGATACCAATAACTACTATGGCCTAGGGCAAAAATACACATACCGTTGTAATCGGGGAGTTTCTGCTTTCAGATGCAACAGGAATTTCTCGAGTTCGTCAATCCGTTCGCGAGATATGGGAGTATGAAGTTAGGGAATGTTTGAGAAACCATCAAAATTTTCGCAAGTCTGATACTCGAAACCAATAACTACTATAGCCTAGGGCAAAAATACACATACCGTTGTAATCGGGCGAGTTTCTACATTCAGATGCAACAGGAATTTCTGGAGTTCGTCAATCCGTTCGCGAGATATGGGAGTTTGAAATTAAGGAATGGTTTAGAAACCATCAAAATTTTCGCAAGTCTGATAATCGAAACCAATAACTACAAAGGCCTAGGGGAAAAATACACACACCATTGTAATCGGGCGAGATTCTACTTTCAGATGCAACAGGAATTTTTCGAGTTCGTCAATCCGTTCGCGCGATATGGGAGTTTGATGTTAAGGAATGGTTGAGAAACCATCAAAATTTTCGCAAGTCTGATACTCGAAACCAATAACTACAATGGCCTAGGGGAAAAATACACATACCGTTGTGGTCGGGAGAGTTTCTACTTTCAGATGCAACAGGAACTTCTCGAGTTCGTCAATCCGTTCGCGAGATATGGGAGTTTGAAGTTAAGGAATGGTTGAGAAACCATCAAAATTTTTGCTGGTCTGATACTCGAAACCAATAACTGGAATGGCCTAGGGGAAAAATACACATAGCGTTGTAATCGGACGAGTTTCTGCTTTCAGATGCAACAGGAATTTCTCGAGTTCGTCGATCCGTTCGCGAGATATGGGAGTTTAAAATTAAGGAATGATTTAGAAACCATCAAAATTTTCGCAAGTCTGATACTCGATACCAATAACTACTATGGCCTAGGGCAAAAATACACATACCGTTGTAATCGGGGAGTTTCTACTTTCAGATGCAACAGGAATTTCTCGAATTCGCTAATCCATTCGCGAGATATGGGAGTTTGAAGGTAGGGAATGGTTGAGGAAACATCAAAATTTTCGCAAGTCTGATACTCGAAACCAATAACTACAATGGCCTAGGGGAAAAATACACATAGCGTTGTAATCGGACGAGTTTCTGCTTTCAGATGCAACAGGAATTTCTCGAGTTCGTCAATCCGTTCGCCAGATATGGGAGTATGAAGTTAGGGAATGTTTGAGAAACCATCAAAATTTTCGCAAGTCTGATACTCGAAACCAATAACTACTAGAGCCTAGGGCAAAAATACACATACCGTTGTAATCGGGCGAGTTTCTACATTCTGATGCAACAGGAATTTCTGGAGTTCGTCATTCCGTTCGCGAGATATGGGAGTTTGAAATTAAGGAATGGTTTAGAAACCATCAAAATTTTCGCAAGTCTGATAATCGAAACCAATAACTACAAAGGCCTAGGGAAAAAATACACACACCATTGTAATCGGGCGAGTTTCTACTTTCAGATGCAACAGGAATTTTTCGAGTTCGTCAATCCGTTCGCGTGATATGGGAGTTTGATGTTAAGGAATGGTTGAGAAACCATCATAATTTTCGCAAGTCTGATACTCGATACCAATAACTACTATGGCCTAGGGGAAAAATACACATAGCGTTGTAATCGGACGAGTTTCTGCTTTCAGATGCAACAGGAATTTCTCGAGTTCGTCAATCCGTTCGCGAGATATGGAAGTATGAAGTTAGGGAATGTTTGAGAAACCATCAAAATTTTCGCAAGTCTGATACTCGAAACCAATAACTACTATAGCCTAGGGCAAAAATACACATACCGTTGTAATCGGGCGAGTTTCTACATTCAGATGCAACAGGAATTTCTGGAGTTCGTCAATCCGTTCGCGAGATATGGGAGTTTGAAGGTAGGGAATGGTTGAGGAAACATCAAAATTTTCCCAAGTCTGATACTCGAAACCAATAACTACAATGGCCTAGGGGAAAAATACACATAGCGTTGTAATCGGACGAGTTTCTGCTTTCAGATGCAACAGGAATTTCTCGAGTTCGTCAATCCGTTCGAGAGATATGGGAGTATGAAGTTAGGGAATGTTTGAGAAACCATCAAAATTTTCGCAAGTCTGATACTCGAAACCAATAACTACTATAGCCTAGGGCAAAAATACACATACCGTTGTAATCGGGCGAGTTTCTACATTCAGATGCAACAGGAATTTCTGGAGTTCGTCAATCCGTTCGCGAGATATGGGAGTTTGAAATTAAGGAATGGTTTAGAAACCATCAAAATTTTCGCAAGTCTGATAATCGAAACCAATAACTACAAAGGCCTAGGGGAAAAGTACACATACCGTTGTAATCGGGAGAGTTTCTACTTTCAGATGCAACAGGAATTTCTCGAATTCGTCAATCCGTTCGCGAGATATGGGAGTTTGAATTTAAGGAATGGTTGAGAAACCATCAAAACTTTCGCAAGTCTGATACTCGATACCAATAACTACTATGGCCTAGGCCAAAAATACACATACCGTTGTAATCGGGGAGTTTCTACTTTCAGATGCAACAGGAATTTCTCGAATTCGCTAATCCGTTCGCGAGATATGGGAGTTTGAAGGTAGGGAATGGTTGAGGAAACATCAAAATTTTCGCAAGTCTGATACTCGAAACCAATAACTACAATGGCCTAGGGGAAAAATACACATAGCGTTGTAATCGGACGAGTTTCTGCTTTCAGATGCAACAGGAATTTCTCGAGTTCGTCAATCCGTTCGCCAGATATGGGAGTATGAAGTTAGGGAATGTTTGAGAAACCATCAAAATTTTCGCAAGTCTGATACTCGAAACCAATAACTACTGTAGCCTAGGGCAAAAATACACATACCGTTGTAATCGGGCGAGTTTCTACATTCTGATGCAACAGGAATTTCTGGAGTTCGTCATTCCGTTCGCGAGATATGGGAGTTTGAAATTAAGGAATGGTTTAGATACCATCAAAATTTTCGCAAGTCTGATAATCGAAACCAATAACTACAAAGGCCTAGGGAAAAAATACACACACCATTGTAATCGGGCGAGTTTCTACTTTCAGATGCAACAGGAATTTTTCGAGTTCGTCAATCCGTTCGCGTGATATGGGAGTTTGATGTTAAGGAATGGTTGAGAAACCATCATAATTTTCGCAAGTCTGATACTCGAAACCAATAACTACAATGGCCTAGGGGAAAAATACACATACCGTTGTGGTCGGGAGAGTTTCTACTTTCAGATGCAACAGGAACTTCTCGAGTTCGTCAATCCGTTCGCGAGATATGGGAGTTTGAAGTTAAGGAATGGTTGAGAAACCATCAAAATTTTCGCTGGTCTGATACTCGAAACCAATAACTGGAATGGCCTAGGGGAAAAATACACATAGCGTTGTAATCGGACGAGTTTCTGCTTTCAGATGCAACAGGAATTTCTCGAGTTCGTCGATCCGTTCGCGAGATATGGGAGTTTAAAATTAAGGAATGATTTAGAAACCATCAAAATTTTCGCAAGTCTGATACTCGATACCAATAACTACTATGGCCTAGGGCAAAAATACACATACCGTTGTAATCGGGGAGTTTCTACTTTCAGATGCAGCAGGAATTTCTCGAATTTGCTAATCCGTTCGCGAGATATGGGAGTTTGAAGGTAGGGAATGGTTGAGGAAACATCAAAATTTTCGCAAGTCTGATACTCGAAACCAATAACTACTATAGCCTAGGGCAAAAATACACATACCGTTGTAATCGGGCGAGTTTCTACTTTCAGATGCAACAGGAACTTCTCGAGTTCGTCAATCCGTTCGCGAGATATGGGAGTTTGAAGTTAAGGAATGGTTGAGAAACCATCAAAATTTTCGCTGGTCTGATACTCGAAACCAATAACTGGAATGGCCTAGGGGAAAAATACACATAGCGTTGTAATCGGACGAGTTTCTGCTTTCAGATGCAACAGGAATTTCTCGAGTTCGTCGATCCGTTCGCGAGATATGGGAGTTTAAAATTAAGGAATGATTTAGAAACCATCAAAATTTTCGCAAGTCTGATACTCGATACCAATAACTACTATGGCCTAGGGCAAAAATACACATACCGTTGTAATCGGGGAGTTTCTACTTTCAGATGCAGCAGGAATTTCTGGAGTTCGTCATTCCGTTCGCGAGATATGGGAGTTTGAAATTAAGGAATGGTTTAGAAACCATCAAAATTTTCGCAAGTCTGATAATCGAAACCAATAACTACAAAGGCCTAGGGAAAAAATACACACACCATTGTAATCGGGCGAGTTTCTACTTTCAGATGCAACAGGAATTTTTCGAGTTCGTCAATCCGTTCGCGTGATATGGGAGTTTGATGTTAAGGAATGGTTGAGAAACCATCATAATTTTCGCAAGTCTGATACTCGAAACCAATAACTACAATGGCCTAGGGGAAAAATACACATACCGTTGTGGTCGGGAGAGTTTCTACTTTCAGATGCAACAGGAACTTCTCGAGTTCGTCAATCCGTTCGCGAGATATGGGAGTTTGAAGTTAAGGAATGGTTGAGAAACCATCAAAACTTTCGCATGTCTGATACTCGATACCAATAACTACTATGGCCTAGGGGAA
Organism: Ptiloglossa arizonensis; assembly: GCF_051014685.1. NCBI lineage: Eukaryota > Metazoa > Arthropoda > Insecta > Hymenoptera > Colletidae > Ptiloglossa > Ptiloglossa arizonensis. The sequence goes on along the minus strand of NW_027478835.1, from coordinate 406,059 downwards.
AAATACACATAGCGTTGTAATCGGACGAGTTTCTGCTTTCAGATGCAACAGGAATTTCTCGAGTTCGTCAATCCGTTCGCGAGATATGGAAGTATGAAGTTAGGGAATGTTTGAGAAACCATCAAAATTTTCGCAAGTCTGATACTCGAAACCAATAACTACTATAGCCTAGGGCAAAAATACACATACCGTTGTAATCGGGCGAGTTTCTACATTCAGATGCAACAGGAATTTCTGGAGTTCGTCAATCCGTTCGCGAGATATGGGAGTTTGAAGGTAGGGAATGGTTGAGGAAACATCAAAATTTTCGCAAGTCTGATACTCGAAACCAATAACTACAATGGCCTAGGGGAAAAATACACATAGCGTTGTAATCGGACGAGTTTCTGCTTTCAGATGCAACAGGAATTTCTCGAGTTCGTCAATCCGTTCGCGAGATATGGGAGTATGAAGTTAGGGAATGTTTGAGAAACCATCAAAATTTTCGCAAGTCTGATACTCGAAACCAATAACTACTATAGCCTAGGGCAAAAATACACATACCGTTGTAATCGGGCGAGTTTCTACATTCTGATGCAACAGGAATTTCTGGAGTTCGTCAATCCGTTCGCGAGATATGGGTGTTTGAAATTAAGGAATGGTTTAGAAACCATCAAAATTTTCGCAAGTCTGATAATCGAAACCAATAACTACAAAGGCCTAGGGAAAAAATACACACACCATTGTAATCGGGCGAGTTTCTACTTTCAGATGCAACAGGAATTTTTCGAGTTCGTCAATCCGTTCGCGTGATATGGGAGTTTGATGTTAAGGAATGGTTGAGAAACCATCATTATTTTCGCAAGTCTGATACTCGAAACCAATAACTACAATGGCCTAGGGGAAAAATACACATACCGTTGTGGTCGGGAGAGTTTCTACTTTCAGATGCAACAGGAACTTCTCGAGTTCGTCAATCCGTTCGCGAGATATGGGAGTTTGAAGTTAAGGAATGGTTGAGAAACCATCAAAATTTTCGCTGGTCTGATACTCGAAACCAATAACTGGAATGGCCTAGGGGAAAAATACACATAGCGTTGTAATCGGACGAGTTTCTGCTTTCAGATGCACCAGGAATTTCTCGAGTTCGTCGATCCGTTCGCGAGATATGGGAGTTTAAAATTAAGGAATGGTTTAGAAACCATCAAAATTTTCGCAAGTCTGATACTCGATACCAATAACTACTATGGCCTAGGGCAAATATACACATACCGTTGTAATCGGGGAGTTTCTTCTTTCAGATGCAACAGGAATTTCTCGAATTCGCTAATCCGTTCGCGAGATATGGGAGTTTGAAGGTAGGGAATGGTTGAGGAAACATCAAAATTTTCGCAAGTCTGATACTCGAAACCAATAACTACAATGGCCTAGGGGAAAAATACACATAGCGTTGTAATCGGACGTGTTTCTGCTTTCAGATGCAACAGGAATTTCTCGAGTTCGTCAATCCGTTCGCGAGATATGGGAGTATGAAGTTAGGGAATGTTTGAGAAACCATCAAAATTTTCGCAAGTCTGATACTCGAAACCAATAACTACTATAGCCTAGGGCAAAAATACACATACCGTTGTAATCGGGCGAGTTTCTACATTCAGATGCAACAGGAATTTCTGGAGTTCGTCAATCCGTTCGCGAGATATGGGAGTTTGAAATTAAGGAATGGTTTAGAAACCATCAAAATTTTCGCAAGTCTGATAATCGAAACCAATAACTACAAAGGCCTAGGGGAAAAGTACACATACCGTTGTAATCGGGAGAGTTTCTACTTTCAGATGCAACAGGAATTTCTCGAATTCGTCGATCCGTTCGCGAGATATGGGAGTTTGAAGTTAAGGAATGGTTGAGAAACCATCAAAACTTTCGCAAGTCTGATACTCGATACCAATAACTACTATGGCCTAGGGCAAAGATACACATACCGTTGTAATCGGGGAGTTTCTACTTTCAGATGCAACAGGAATTTCTCGAATTCGCTAATCCGTTCGCGAGATATGGGAGTTTGAAGGTAGGGAATGGTTGAGGAAACATCAAAATTTTCGCAAGTCTGATACTCGAAACCAATAACTACAATGGCCTAGGGGAAAAATACACATAGCGTTGTAATCGGACGAGTTTCTGCTTTCAGATGCAACAGGAATTTCTCGAGTTCGTCAATCCGTTCGCGAGATATGGGAGTATGAAGTTAGGGAAAGTTTGAGAAACCATCAAAATTTTCGCAAGTCTGATACTCGAAACCAATAACTACTATAGCCTAGGGCAAAAATACACATACCGTTGTAATCGGGCGAGATTCTACATTCTGATGCAACAGGAATTTCTGGAGTTCGTCAATCCGTTCGCGAGATATGGGAGTTTGAAATTAAGGAATGGTTTAGAAACCATCAAAATTTTCGCAAGTCTGATAATCGAAATCAATAACTACAAAGGCCTAGGGAAAAAATACACACACCATTGTAATCGGGCGAGTTTCTACTTTCAGATGCAACAGGAATTTTTCGAGTTCGTCAATCCGTTCGCGTGATATGGGAGTTTGATGTTAAGGAATGGTTGAGAAACCATCATAATTTTCGCAAGTCTGATACTCGAAACCAATAACTACAATGGCCTAGGGGAAAAATACACATACCGTTGTGGTCGGGAGAGTTTCTACTTTCAGATGCAACAGGAACTTCTCGAGTTCGTCAATCCGTTCGCGAGATATGGGAGTTTGAAGTTAAGGAATGGTTGAGAAACCATCAAAATTTTGGCAAGTCTGATACTCGAAACCAATAACTACAAAGGCCTAGGGGAAAAGTACACATACCGTTGTAATCGGGAGAGTTTCTACTTTCAGATGCAACAGGAATTTCTCGAATTCGTCAATCCGTTCGCGAGATATGGGAGTTTGAAGTTAAGGAATGGTTGAGAAACCATCAAAACTTTCGCAAGTCTGATACTCGATACCAATAACTACTATGGCCTAGGGCAAAAATACACATACCGTTGTAATCGGGGAGTTTCTACTTTCAGATGCAACAGGAATTTCTCGAATTCGCTAATCCGTTCGCGAGATATGGGAGTTTGAAGGTAGGGAATGGTTGAGGAAACATCAAAATTTTCGCAAGTCTGATACTCGAAACCAACAACTACAATGGCCTAGGGGAAAAATACACATAGCGTTGTAATCGGACGAGTTTCTGCTTTCAGATGCAACAGGAATTTCTCGAGTTCGTCAATCCGTTCGCCAGATATGGGAGTATGAAGTTAGGGAATGTTTGAGAAACCATCAAAATTTTCGCAAGTCTGATACTCGAAACCAATAACTACTATAGCCTAGGGCAAAAATACACATACCGTTGTAATCGGGCGAGTTTCTACATTCTGATGCAACAGGGATTTCTGGAGTTCGTCAATCCGTTCGCGAGATATGGGAGTTTGAAATTAAGGAATGGTTTAGAAACCATCAAAATTTTCGCAAGTCTGATACTCGAAACCAATAACTACAAAGGCCTAGGAGAAAAATACACACACCATTGTAATCGGGCGAGTTTCTACTTTCAGATGCAACAGGAATTTTTCGAGTTCGTCAATCCGTTCGCGTGATATGGGAGTTAAGGAATGGTTGAGAAACCATCATAATTTTCGCAAGTCTGATACTCGAAACCAATAACTACAATGGCCTAGGGGAAAAATACACATACCGTTGTGGTCGGGAGAGTTTCTACTTTCAGATGCAACAGGAACTTCTCGAGTTCGTCAATCCGTTCGCGAGATATGGGAGTTTGAAGTTAAGGAATGGTTGAGAAACCATCAAAATTTTCGCTGGTCTGATACTCGAAACCAATAACTGGAATGGCCTAGGGGAAAAATACACATAGCGTTGTAATCGGACGAGTTTCTGCTTTCAGATGAAACAGGAATTTCTCGAGTTCGTCGATCCGTTCGCGAGATATGGGAGTTTAAAATTAAGGAATGGTTTAGAAACCATCAAAATTTTCGCAAGTCTGATACTCGATACCAATAACTACTATGGCCTAGGGCAAAAATACACATACCGTTGTAATCGGGCGTGCTTCTGCTTTCAGATGCAACAGGAATTTCTCGAATTCGCTAATCCGTTCGCGAGATATGGGAGTTTGAAGGTAGGGAATGGTTGAGGAAACATCAAAATTTTCGCAAGTCTGATACTCGAAACCAATAACTACAATGGCCTAGGGGAAAAATACACATAGCGTTGTAATCGGACGAGCTTCTGCTTTCAGATGCAACAGGAATTTCTCGAGTTCGTCAATCCGTTCGCGAGATATGGGAGTATGAAGTTAGGGAATGTTTGAGAAACCATCAAAATTTTCGCAAGTCTGATACTCGAAACCAATAACTACTATAGCCTAGGGCAAAAATACACATACCGTTGTAATCGGGCGAGTTTCTACATTCAGATGCAACAGGAATTTCTGGAGTTCGTCAATCCGTTCGCGAGATATGGGAGTTTGAAATTAAGGAATGGTTTAGAAACCATCAAAATTTTCGCAAGTCTGATAATCGAAACCAATAACTACAAAGGCCTAGGGGTAAAATACACACACCGTTGTAATCGGGCGAGATTCTACTTTCAGATGCAACAGGAATTTTTCGAGTTCGTCAATGCGTTCGCGCGATATGGGAGTTTGATGTTAAGGAATGGTTGAGAAACCATCATAATTTTCGCAAGTCTGATACTCGAAACCAATAACTACAATGGCCTAGGGGAAAAATACACATACCGTTGTGGTCGGGAGAGTTTCTACTTTCAGATGCAACAGGAACTTCTCGAGTTCGTCAATCCGTTCGCGAGATATGGGAGTTTGAAGTTAAGGAATGGTTGAGAAACCATCAAAATTTTCGCAAGTCTGATACTCGAAACCAATAACTACAAAGGCCTAGGGGAAAAGTACACATACCGTTGTAATCGGGAGAGTTTCTACTTTCAGATGCAACAGGAATTTCTCGAATTCGTCAATCCGTTCGCGAGATATGGGAGTTTGAAGTTAAGGAATGGTTGAGAAACCATCAAAACTTTCGCAAGTCTGATACTCGATACCAATAACTATTATGGCCTAGGGCAAAAATACACATACCGTTGTAATCGGGGAGTTTCTACTTTCAGATGCAACAGGAATTTCTCGAATTCGCTAATCCGTTCGCGAGATATGGGAGTTTGAAGGTAGGGAATGGTTGAGGAAACATCAAAATTTTCGCAAGTCTGATACTCGAAACCAACAACTACAATGGCCTAGGGGAAAAATACACATAGCGTTGTAATCGGACGAGTTTCTGCTTTCAGATGCAACAGGAATTTCTCGAGTTCGTCAATACGTTCGCCAGATATGGGAGTATGAAGTTAGGGAATGTTTGAGAAACCATCAAAATTTTCGCAAGTCTGATACTCGAAACCAATAACTACTATAGCCTAGGGCAAAAATACACATACCGTTGTAATCGGGCGAGTTTCTACATTCTGATGCAACAGGGATTTCTGGAGTTCGTCAATCCGTTCGCGAGATATGGGAGTTTGAAATTAAGGAATGGTTTAGAAACCATCAAAATTTTCGCAAGTCTGATACTCGAAACCAATAACTACAAAGGCCTAGGAGAAAAATACACACACCATTGTAATCGGGCGAGTTTCTACTTTCAGATGCAACAGGAATTTTTCGAGTTCGTCAAACCGTTCGCGTGATATGGGAGTTAAGGAATGGTTGAGAAACCATCATAATTTTCGCAAGTCTGTTACTCGAAACCAATAACTACAATGGCCTAGGGGAAAAATACACATACCGTTGTGGTCGGGAGAGTTTCTACTTTCAGATGCAACAGGAACTTCTCGAGTTCGTCAATCCGTTCGCGAGATATGGGAGTTTGAAGCTGAGGAATGGTTGAGAAACCATCAAAATTTTCGCTGGTCTGATACTCGAAACCAATAACTGGAATGGCCTGGGGGAAAAATACACATAGCGTTGTAATCGGACGAGTTTCTGCTTTCAGATGCAACAGGAATTTCTCGAGTTCGTCGATCCGTTCGCGAGATATGGGGGTTTAAAATTAAGGAATGGTTTAGAAACCATCAAAATTTTCGCAAGTCTGATAATCGAAACCAATAACTACAAAGGCCTAGGGGAAAAATACACACACCATTGTAATCGGGCGAGTTTCTACTTTCAGATGCAACAGGAATTTCTCGAGTTCGTCAATCCGTTCGCGAGATATGGGAGTTTGAAGTTAAGGAATGGTTGAGAAACCATCAAAACTTTGGCAAGTCTGATACTCGAAACCAATAACTACAATGGCCAACGAGAAAAATACACACACCATTGTAATTGTGCTAGTTTCTACTTTCAGTTGCAACAGGAATTTCTCGAGTTCGTCAATCCGTTCGCGAGATATGGGAGTTTGAAGTTAAGGAATGGTTGAGAAACCATCAAAACTTTGGCAAGTCTGATACTCGATACCAATAACTACTATGGCCTAGGGCAAAAATACACATACCGTTGTAATCGGGCGAGTTTCTGCTTTCAGATGCAACAGGAATTTGTCTAGTTCGTCAATCCGTTCGCGAGATATGGGAGTTTGATGTTAAGGAATGGTTGAGAAACCATCATAATTTTCGCAAGTCTGATACTCGAAACCAATAACTACACTGGCCTAGGGGAAAAATACACATACCGTTGTGGTCGGGAGAGTTTCTACTTTCAGATGCAACAGGAACTTCTCGAGTTCGTCAATCCGTTCGCGAGATATGGGAGTTTGAAGTTAAGGAATGGTTGAGAAACCATCAAAATTTTCGCAAGTCTGATACTCGAAACCAGTAACTACAAAGGCCAAGGGCAAAAATACCCATACCGTTATAATCGGGCGTGTTTCTGCTTTCAGATGCAACAGGACTCTCTCGAGTTCGTCAATCCGTTCGCGAGATATGGGAGTTTGAAGTTAAGGAATGGTTGAGAAACCATCAAAATTTTCGCAAGTCTGATACTCGAAACCAATAACTACTATGGCCTAGGGCAAAAATACACATGCCGTTGTAATCGGGCGTGCTTCTGCTTTCAGATGCAACAGGACTCTCGCGAGTTCGTAAATCCGTTTGCGAGATATGGGAGTTTGAAGTTAAGGAATGGTTGAGAAACCATCAAAATTTGCGCAAGTCTGATACTCGAAACCAATAACTACAAAGGCCTAGGGGGAAAAATACACCTAGCGTTGTAATCGGACGAGTTTCTACTAACAGATGCGACAGGAATTTCTCGAGTTCGTCAATGCGTTCGCGAGATATGGGAGTTTGAAGTTAAGGAATGGTTGAGAAACCATCAAAATTTTCGCAAGTCTGATACTCGAAACCAATAACTACAAAGGCCTAGGGGAAAAATACACAGAGCGTTGTAATCGGGCTAGTTTCTACTTTCAGATGCAACAGGAATTTCTCGAGTTCGTCAATCCGTTCGCGAGATATGGGAGTATGAAGTTAAGGAATGGTTGAGAAACCATCAAAATTTTCGCAAGTCTGATACTCGAAACCAATAACTACAATGGCCTAGGGGAAAAATACACATACCGTTGTGGTCGGGAGAGTTTCTACTTTCAGATGCAACAGGACTCTCTCGAGTTCGTCAATCCGTTCGCGAGATATGGTAGTTTGAAGGTAGGGAATGGTTGAGGAAACATCAAAATTTTCGCAAGTCTGATACTCGAAACCAATAACTACTATGGCCTAGGGCAAAAATACACATACCGTTGTAATCGGGCGAGTTTCTGCTTTCAGAGGCAACATGAATTTCTCGAGTTCGTCAATCCGTTCGCGAGATATGGGAGTTTGATGTTAAGGAATGGTTGACAAACCATCAAAATTTTCGTAAGTCTGATACTCGAAACCAGTAACTACAATGGCCTAGGGGAAAAATACACATACCGTTGTAATCGGGCGGGTTTCTACATTCAGATGCAACAGGAATTTCTGGAGTTCGTCAATCCGTTCGCGAGATATGGGAGTTTGAAATTAAGGAATGGTTGAGAAACCATCAAAATTTTCGCAAGTCTGATACTTGAAACCAGTAACTACAAAGGCCTAGGGCAAAAATACACATACCGTTGTAATCGTGCAGGTTTCTACACACAGATACAAAAGGAATTTCTGGAGTTCGTCAATCCGTTCGCGAGATATGGGAGTTTGAAGTTAAGGAATGGTTGAGAAACCATCAAAATTTTCGCAAGTCTGATACTCGAAACCAATAACTACAAAGGCCTAGGGGAAAAGTACACATACCGTTGTAATCGGACGAGTTTCTACTAACAGATGCGACAGGAATTTCTCGAGTTCGTCAATGCGTTCGCGAGATATGGGAGTTTGAAGTTAAGGAATGGTTGAGAAACCATCAAAACTTTCGCAAGTCTGATACTCGATACCAATAACGCGAATGGCCTGGGGGAAAAGTACTCACAGCATTGTAATCGGGCGAGTTTCTACTTTCAGATGCAACAGGAATTTCTCGAGTTCGTCAATCAGTTCGCGTGATATGGGAGTTTGATGTTAAGGAATGGTTGAGAAACCATCATAATTTTCGCAAGTCTGATACTCGAAACCAATAACTACAATGGCCTAGGGGAAAAATACACATACCGTTGTGGTCGGGAGAGTTTCTACTTTCAGATGCAACAGGAACTTCTCGAGTTCGTCAATCCGTTCGCGAGATATGGGAGTTTGAAGTTAAGGAATGGTTGAGAAACCATCAAAATTTTCGCAAGTCTGATACTCGAAACCAATAACTACAATGGCCTAGGGGAAAAATACACATACCGTTGTAATCGGGCGAGTTTCTACATTCAGATGCAACAGGAATTTCTGGAGTTCGTCAATCCGTTCGCGAGATATGGGAGTTTGAAATTAAGGAATGGTTTAGAAACCATCAAAATTTTCGCAAGTCTGATAATCGAAACCAATAACTACAAAGGCCTAGGGGTAAAATACACACACCATTGTAATCGGGCGAGATTCTACTTTCAGATGCAACAGGAATTTTTCGAGTTCGTCAATGCGTTCGCGCGATATGGGAGTTTGATGTTAAGGAATGGTTGAGAAACCATCATAATTTTCGCAAGTCTGATACTCGAAACCAATAACTACAATGGCCTAGGGGAAAAATACACATACCGTTGTGGTCGGGAGAGTTTCTACTTTCAGATGCAACAGGAACTTCTCGAGTTCGTCAATCCGTTCGCGAGATATGGGAGTTTGAAGTTAAGGAATGGTTGAGAAACCATCAAAATTTTCGCAAGTCTGATACTCGAAACCAATAACTACAAAGGCCTAGGGGAAAAGTACACATACCGTTGTAATCGGGAGAGTTTCTACTTTCAGATGCAACAGGAATTTCTCGAATTCGTCAATCCGTTCGCGAGATATGGGAGTTTGAAGTTAAGGAATGGTTGAGAAACCATCAAAACTTTCGCAAGTCTGATACTCGATACCAATAACTATTATGGCCTAGGGCAAAAATACACATACCGTTGTAATCGGGGAGTTTCTACTTTCAGATGCAACAGGAATTTCTCGAATTCGCTAATCCGTTCGCGAGATATGGGAGTTTGAAGGTAGGGAATGGTTGAGGAAACATCAAAATTTTCGCAAGTCTGATACTCGAAACCAACAACTACAATGGCCTAGGGGAAAAATACACATAGCGTTGTAATCGGACGAGTTTCTGCTTTCAGATGCAACAGGAATTTCTCGAGTTCGTCAATCCGTTCGCCAGATATGGGAGTATGAAGTTAGGGAATGTTTGAGAAACCATCAAAATTTTCGCAAGTGTGATACTCGAAACCAATAACTACTATAGCCTAGGGCAAAAATACACATACCGTTGTAATCGGGCGAGTTTCTACATTCTGATGCAACAGGGATTTCTGGAGTTCGTCAATCCGTTCGCGAGATATGGGAGTTTGAAATTAAGGAATGGTTTAGAAACCATCAAAATTTTCGCAAGTCTGATACTCGAAACCAATAACTACAAAGGCCTAGGAGAAAAATACACACACCATTGTAATCGGGCGAGTTTCTACTTTCAGATGCAACAGGAATTTTTCGAGTTCGTCAAACCGTTCGCGTGATATGGGAGTTAAGGAATGGTTGAGAAACCATCATAATTTTCGCAAGTCTGTTACTCGAAACCAATAACTACAATGGCCTAGGGGAAAAATACACATACCGTTGTGGTCGGGAGAGTTTCTACTTTCAGATGCAACAGGAACTTCTCGAGTTCGTCAATCCGTTCGCGAGATATGGGAGTTTGAAGCTGAGGAATGGTTGAGAAACCATCAAAATTTTCGCTGGTCTGATACTCGAAACCAATAACTGGAATGGCCTGGGGGAAAAATACACATAGCGTTGTAATCGGACGAGTTTCTGCTTTCAGATGCAACAGGAATTTCTCGAGTTCGTCGATCCGTTCGCGAGATATGGGGGTTTAAAATTAAGGAATGGTTTAGAAACCATCAAAATTTTCGCAAGTCTGATAATCGAAACCAATAACTACAAAGGCCTAGGGGAAAAATACACACACCATTGTAATCGGGCGAGTTTCTACTTTCAGATGCAACAGGAATTTCTCGAGTTCGTCAATCCGTTCGCGAGATATGGGAGTTTGAAGTTAAGGAATGGTTGAGAAACCATCAAAACTTTGGCAAGTCTGATACTCGAAACCAATAACTACAATGGCCAACGAGAAAAATACACACACCATTGTAATTGTGCTAGTTTCTACTTTCAGTTGCAACAGGAATTTCTCGAGTTCGTCAATCCGTTCGCGAGATATGGGAGTTTGAAGTTAAGGAATGGTTGAGAAACCATCAAAACTTTGGCAAGTCTGATACTCGATACCAATAACTACTATGGCCTAGGGCAAAAATACACATACCGTTGTAATCGGGCGAGTTTCTGCTTTCAGATGCAACAGGAATTTGTCTAGTTCGTCAATCCGTTCGCGAGATATGGGAGTTTGATGTTAAGGAATGGTTGAGAAACCATCATAATTTTCGCAAGTCTGATACTCGAAACCAATAACTACACTGGCCTAGGGGAAAAATACACATACCGTTGTGGTCGGGAGAGTTTCTACTTTCAGATGCAACAGGAACTTCTCGAGTTCGTCAATCCGTTCGCGAGATATGGGAGTTTGAAGTTAAGGAATGGTTGAGAAACCATCAAAATTTTCGCAAGTCTGATACTCGAAACCAGTAACTACAAAGGCCAAGGGCAAAAATACCCATACCGTTGTAATCGGGCGTGTTTCTGCTTTCAGATGCAACAGGACTCTCTCGAGTTCGTCAATCCGTTCGCGAGATATGGGAGTTTGAAGTTAAGGAATGGTTGAGAAACCATCAAAATTTTCGCAAGTCTGATACTCGAAACCAATAACTACTATGGCCTAGGGCAAAAATTCACATGCCGTTGCAATCGGGCGTGCTTCTGCTTTCAGATGCAACAGGACTCTCGCGAGTTCGTAAATCCGTTCGCGAGATATGGGAGTTTGAAGTTAAGGAATGGTTGAGAAACCATCAAAATTTGCGCAAGTCTGATACTCGAAACCAATAACTACAAAGGCCTAGGGGGAAAAATACACCTAGCGTTGTAATCGGACGAGTTTCTACTAACAGATGCGACAGGAATTTCTCGAGTTCGTCAATGCGTTCGCGAGATATGGGAGTTTGAAGTTAAGGAATGGTTGAGAAACCATCAAAATTTTCGCAAGTCTGATACTCGAAACCAATAACTACAAAGGCCTAGGGGAAAAATACACAGAGCGTTGTAATCGGGCTAGTTTCTACTTTCAGATGCAACAGGAATTTCTCGAGTTCGTCAATCCGTTCGCGAGATATGGGAGTATGAAGTTAAGGAATGGTTGAGAAACCATCAAAATTTTCGCAAGTCTGATACTCGAAACCAATAACTACAATGGCCTAGGGGAAAAATACACATACCGTTGTGGTCGGGAGAGTTTCTACTTTCAGATGCAACAGGACTCTCTCGAGTTCGTCAATCCGTTCGCGAGATATGGTAGTTTGAAGGTAGGGAATGGTTGAGGAAACATCATAATTTTCGCAAGTCTGATACTCGAAACCAATAACTACTATGGCCTTTTTTTTTTTTTTTTTTTATTAACGTGGGGGAAATCTTCGAAAGACCCCCCCGCCGCCTGGGGAGGGGCGGGGGGAGTGTGGGATTCCCCGCGCCCGGAAGGAAACCCATCGGGCGCGGGACCTACCCACTAAAACCCACCACGGTGGCCATCCTCGCACTATGCAGGGGGAGCACCTGGGACCGAAGACATCATAACATCAGGTGCTCCCCCGTGCAGGGCTCTCGCGCCCGTGTCCTCCCGTTCCAGGGAAGGGAGGGGGTACTTCACCCTCCCTTCCCTGTTTTCTCCTCGGCGCTCTGGCGCCCGACGTCGGAGCAGGGCCACACTGCTCCGACGTCCCACTCCCGGGGGCCGCCCGAGGGCGGCCGCGAGTCCCACACTCGCGACCGCCCACGGCCCCCATAGCCGCGCCGGAGGCACGGCCCTGGGACCGTGCCGTCGGCGCGGCCGCACCCCGGCTCGTACGCTCCCGAGGGCGGCTCTGGCCTCTCCGCCCTCGAGAGCGTCGCCGTCCCTTATTCCTCCCACCCCTCAGACGACGGGCGGTGGCACGAGCCTCAAGGGCTACGCACCCCCGCCCGCCGCTCACAGGGTGGCCTCCCCAGCCCTTCCGGAGGCCCACCCGCCCCCGGAACTACTATGGCCTAGGGCAAAAATACACATACCGTTGTAATCGGGCGAGTTTCTGCTTTCAGAGGCAACATGAATTTCTCGAGTTCGTCAATCCGTTCGCGAGATATGGGAGTTTGATGTTAAGGAATGGTTGACAAACCATCAAAATTTTCGTAAGTCTGATACTCGAAACCAGTAACTACAATGGCCTAGGGGAAAAATACACATACCGTTGTAATCGGGCGGGTTTCTACATTCAGATGCAACAGGAATTTCTGGAGTTCGTCAATCCGTTCGCGAGATATGGGAGTTTGAAATTAAGGAATGGTTGAGAAACCATCAAAATTTTCGCAAGTCTGATACTTGAAACCAGTAACTACAAAGGCCTAGGGCGAAAATACACATACCGTTGTAATCGTGCAGGTTTCTACACACAGATACAAAAGGAATTTCTGGAGTTCGTCAATCCGTTCGCGAGATATGGGAGTTTGAAGTTAAGGAATGGTTGAGAAACCATCAAAATTTTCGCAAGTCTGATACTCGAAACCAATAACTACAAAGGCCTAGGGGAAAAGTACACATACCGTTGTAATCGGACGAGTTTCTACTAACAGATGCGACAGGAATTTCTCGAGTTCGTCAATGCGTTCGCGAGATATGGGAGTTTGAAGTTAAGGAATGGTTGAGAAACCATCAAAACTTTCGCAAGTCTGATACTCGATACCAATAACGCGAATGGCCTGGGGGAAAAGTACTCACAGCATTGTAATCGGGCGAGTTTCTACTTTCAGATGCAACAGGAATTTCTCGAGTTCGTCAATCAGTTCGCGTGATATGGGAGTTTGATGTTAAGGAATGGTTGAGAAACCATCATAATTTTCGCAAGTCTGATACTCGAAACCAATAACTACAATGGCCTAGGGGAAAAATACACATACCGTTGTGGTCGGGAGAGTTTCTACTTTCAGATGCAACAGGAACTTCTCGAGTTCGTCAATCCGTTCGCGAGATATGGGAGTTTGAAGTTAAGGAATGGTTGAGAAACCATCAAAATTTGCGCAAGTCTGATACTCGAAACCAATAACTACAATGTCCTAGGGGAAAAATACACATACCGTTGTGGTCGGGAGAGTTTCTACTTTCAGATGCAACAGGAACTTCTCGAGTTCGTCAATCCGTTCGCGAGATATGGGAGTTTGAAGTTAAGGAATGGTTGAGAAACCATCAAAATTTTCGCAAGTCTGATACTCGAAACCAATAACTACAATGGCCTAGGGCAAAAATACACATACCGTTGTAATCGGGCGAGTTTCTGCTTTCAGAGGCAACATGAATTTCTCGAGTTCGTCAATCCGTTCGCGAGATATGGGAGTTTGATGTTAAGGAATGGTTGACAAACCATCAAAATTTTCGTAAGTCTGATACTCGAAACCAGTAACTACAATGGCCTAGGGGAAAAATACACATACCGTTGTAATCGGGCGGGTTTCTACATTCAGATGCAACAGGAATTTCTGGAGTTCGTCAATCCGTTCGCGAGATATGGGAGTTTGAAATTAAGGAATGGTTGAGAAACCATCAAAATTTTCGCAAGTCTGATACTTGAAACCAGTAACTACAAAGGCCTAGGGCAAAAATACACATACCGTTGTAATCGTGCAGGTTTCTACACACAGATACAAAAGGAATTTCTGGAGTTCGTCAATTCCGTTCGCGAGATATGGGAGTTTGAAGTTAAGGAATGGTTGAGAAACCATCAAAATTTTCGCAAGTCTGATACTCGAAACCAATAACTACAAAGGCCTAGGGGAAAAGTACACATACCGTTGTAATCGGACGAGTTTCTACTAACAGATGCGACAGGAATTTCTCGAGTTCGTCAATGCGTTCGCGAGATATGGGAGTTTGAAGTTAAGGAATGGTTGAGAAACCATCAAAACTTTCGCAAGTCTGATACTCGATACCAATAACGCGAATGGCCTGGGGGAAAAGTACTCACAGCATTGTAATCGGGCGAGTTTCTACTTTCAGATGCAACAGGAATTTCTCGAGTTCGTCAATCAGTTCGCGTGATATGGGAGTTTGATGTTAAGGAATGGTTGAGAAACCATCATAATTTTCGCAAGTCTGATACTCGAAACCAATAACTACAATGGCCTAGGGGAAAAATACACATACCGTTGTGGTCGGGAGAGTTTCTACTTTCAGATGCAACAGGAACTTCTCGAGTTCGTCAATCCGTTCGCGAGATATGGGAGTTTGAAGTTAAGGAATGGTTGAGAAACCATCAAAATTTTCGCTGGTCTGATACTCGAAACCAATAACTACTATGGCCTAGGGCAAAAATACACATACCGTTGTAATCGGGCGTGCTTCTGCTTTCAGATGCAACAGGAATTTCTCGAATTCGCTAATCCGTTCGCGAGATATGGGAGTTTGAAGGTAGGGAATGGTTGAGGAAACATCAAAATTTTCGCAAGTCTGATACTCGAAACCAATAACTACAATGGCCTAGGGGAAAAATACACATAGCGTTGTAATCGGACGAGTTTCTGCTTTCAGATGCAACAGGAATTTCTCGAGTTCGTCAATCCGTTCGCGAGATATGGGAGTATGAAGTTAGGGAATGTTTGAGAAACCATCAAAATTTTCGCAAGTCTGATACTCGAAACCAATAACTACTATAGCCTAGGGCAAAAATACACATACCGTTGTAATCGGGCGAGTTTCTACATTCAGATGCAACAGGAATTTCTGGAGTTCGTCAATCCGTTCGCGAGATATGGGAGTTTGAAATTAAGGAATGGTTTAGAAACCATCAAAATTTTCGCAAGTCTGATAATCGAAACCAATAACTACAAAGGCCTAGGGGAAAAATACACACACCATTGTAATCGGGCGAGATTCTACTTTCAGATGCAACAGGAATTTTTCGAGTTCGTCAATCCGTTCGCGCGATATGGGAGTTTGATGTTAAGGAATGGTTGAGAAACCATCATAATTTTCGCAAGTCTGATACTCGAAACCAATAACTACAATGGCCTAGGGGAAAAATACACATACCGTTGTGGTCGGGCGAGATTCTACTTTCAGATGCAACAGGAATTTTTCGAGTTCGTCAATCCGTTCGCGCGATATGGGAGTTTGATGTTAAGGAATGGTTGAGAAACCATCATAATTTTCGCAAGTCTGATACTCGAAACCAATAACTACAATGGCCTAGGGGAAAAATACACATACCGTTGTGGTCGGGAGAGTTTCTGCTTTCAGATGCAACAGGAATTTCTCGAGTTCGTCGATCCGTTCGCGAGATATGGGAGTTTAAAATTAAGGAATGGTTTAGAAACCATCAAAATTTTCGCAAGTCTGATAATCGAAACCAATAACTACAAAGGCCTAGGGGAAAAATACACCCAGCGTTGTAATCGGCCGAGTTTCTGCTTTCAGATGCAACAGGAATTTCTCGAGTTCGTCAATCCGTTCGCGAGATATGGGAGTTTGAATTTAAGGAATGGTTGAGAAACCATCAAAATTTTCGCAAGTCTGATACTCGAAACCAATAACTACTATGGCCTAGGGCAAAAATACACATACCGTTGTAATCGGGCGAGTTTCTGCTTTCAGAGGCAACATAAATTTCTCGAGTTCGTCAATCCGTTCGCGAGATATGGGAGTTTGATGTTAAGGAATGGTTGACAAACCATCAAAATTTTCGTAAGTCTGATACTCGAAACCAGTAACTACAATGGCCTAGGGGAAAAATACACATACCGTTGTAATTGGGCGGGTTTCTACATTCAGATGCAACAGGAATTTCTGGAGTTCGTCAATCCGTTCGCGAGATATGGGAGTTTGAAATTAAGGAATGGTTGAGAAACCATCAAAATTTTCGCAAGTCTGATACTCGAAACCAATAACTACAAAGGCCTAGGGGAAAAATACACATAGCGTTGTAATCGGGCTAGTTTCTACTTTCAGATGCAACAGGAATTTCTCGAATTCGTCAATCCGTTCGCGAGATATGGGAGTTTGAAGTTAAGGAATGGTTGAGAAACCATCAAAACTTTCGCAAGTCTGATACTCGATACCAATAACTACTATGGCCTAGGGCAAAAATACACATACCGTTGTAATCGGGGAGTTTCTACTTTCAGATGCAACAGGAATTTCTCGAATTCGCTAATCCGTTCGCGAGATATGGGAGTTTGAAGGTAGGGAATGGTTGAGGAAACATCAAAATTTTCGCAAGTCTGATACTCGAAACCAATAACTACAATGGCCTAGGGGAAAAATACACATAGCGTTGTAATCGGACGAGTTTCTGCTTTCAGATGCAACAGGAATTTCTCGAGTTCGTCAATCCGTTCGCGAGATATGGGAGTATGAAGTTAGGGAATGTTTGAGAAACCTTCAAAATTTTCGCAAGTCTGATACTCGAAACCAATAACTACTATAGCCTAGGGCAAAAATACACATACCGTTGTAATCGGGCGAGTTTCTACATTCTGATGCAACAGGAATTTCTGGAGTTCGTCAATCCGCTCGCGAGATATGGGAGTTTGAAATTAAGGAATGGTTTAGAAACCATCAAAATTTTCGCAAGTCTGATAATCGAAACCAATAACTACAAAGACCTAGGGGAAAAATACACACACCATTGTAATCGGGCGAGTTTCTACTTTCAGATGCAACAGGAATTTTTCGAGTTCGTCAATCCGCTCGCGTGATATGGGAGTAGGATGTTAAGGAATGGTTGAGAAACCATCAAAATTTTCGCTGGTCTGATGCTCGAAACCAATAACTGGAATGGCCTAGGGGAAAAATACACATAGCGTTGGAATCGGACGAGTTTCTGCTTTCAGATGCAACAGGACTCTCTCGAGTTCGTCAATCCGTTCGCGAGATATGGGAGTTTGAAGTTAAGGAATGGTTGAGAAACCATCAAAATTTTCGCAAGTCTGATACTCGAAACCAATAACTACTATGGCCTAGGGCAAAAATACACATGCCGTTGTAATCGGGCGTGCTTCTGCTTTCAGATGCAACAGGACTCTCGCGAGTTCGTAAATCCGTTCGCGAGATATGGGAGTTTGAAGTTAAGGAATGGTTGAGAAACCATCAAAATTTGCGCAAGTCTGATACTCGAAACCAATAACTACAAAGGCCTAGGGGGAAAAATACACCTAGCGTTGTAATCGGGCGAGTTTCTGCTTTCAGATGCAACAGGAATTTCTCGAGTTCGTCAATCCGTTCGCGAGGTATGGGAGTTTGAAGTTAAGGAATGGTTGAGAAACCATCAAAATTTTCGCAAGTCTGATACTCGAAACCAATAACTACAAAGGCCTAGGGGAAAAATACACATAGCGTTGTAATCGGGCTGGTTTCTACTTTCAGATGCAACAGGAATTTCTCGAGTTCGTCAATCCGTTCGCGAGATATGGGAGTAAGAAGTTAAGGGATGGTTGAGAAACCATCAAAATTTTCGCAAGTCTGATACTCGAAACCAATAACTACAATGGCCTAGGGGAAAAATACACATACCGTTGTGGTCGGGAGAGTTTCTACTTTCAGATGCAACAGGACTCTCTCGAGTTCGTCAATCCGTTCGCGAGATATGGGAGTTTGAAGGTAGGGAATGGTTGAGGAAACATCAAAATTTTCGCAAGTCTGATACTCGAAACCAATAACTACAAAGGCCTAGGGGAAAAGTACACATACCGTTGTAATCGGACGAGTTTCTACTAACAGATGCGACAGGAATTTCTCGATTTCGTCAATCCGTTCACGAGATATGGGAGTTTGAAGTTAAGGAATGTTTGAGAAACCATCAAAATTTTCGCAAGTCTGATACTCGAAACCAATAACTACTATAGCCTAGGGCAAAAATACACATACCGTTGTAATCGGGCGAGTTTCTACATTCAGATGCAACAGGAATTTCTGGAGTTCGTCAATCCGTTCGCGAGATATGGGAGTTTAAAATTAAGGAATGGTTTAGAAACCATCAAAATTTTCGCAAGTCTGATAATCGAAACCAATAACTACAAAGGCCTAGGGGAAAAATTCACCCAGCGTTGTAATCGGCCGAGTTTCTGCTTTCAGATGCAACAGGAATTTCTCGAGTTCGTCAATCCGTTCGCGAGATATGGGAGTTTGAGTTTAAGGAATGGTTGAGAAACCATCAAAATTTTCGCAAGTCTGATACTCGAAACCAATAACTACTATGGCCTAGGGCAAAAATACACATACCGTTGTAATCGGGCGAGTTTCTGCTTTCAGAGGGAACATGAATTTCTCGAGTTCCTCAATCCGTTCGCGAGATATGGGAGTTTGATGTTAAGGAATGGTTGACAAACCATCAAAATTTTCGTAAGTCTGATACTCGAAACCAGTAACTACAATGGCCTAGGGGAAAAATACACATACCGTTGTAATCGGGCGGGTTTCTACATTCAGATGCAACAGGAATTTCTGGAGTTCGTCAATCCGTTCGCGAGATATGGGAGTTTGAAATTAAGGAATGGTTGAGAAACCATCAAAATTTTCGCAAGTCTGATACTTGAAACCAGTAACTACAAAGGCCTAGGGCAAAAATACACATACCGTTGTAATCGGGCAGGTTTCTACACTCAGATACAACAGGAATTTCTGGAGTACGTCAATCCGTTCGCGAGATATGGGAGTTTGAAGTTAAGGAATGGTTGAGAAACCATCAAAATTTTCGCAAGTCTGATACTCGAAACCAATAACTACAAAGGCCTAGGGGAAAAATAGACATAGCGTTGTAATCGGGCTAGTTTCTACTTTCAGATGCAACAGGAATTTCTCGAGTTCGTCAATCCGTTCGCGAGATATGGGAGTATGAAGTTAAGGAATGGTTGAGAAACCATCAAAATTTTCGCAAGTCTGATACTCGAAACCAATACCTACTATGGCCTAGGGCAAAAATACACATACCGTTGTAATCGGGCGAGTTTCTGCTTTCAGAGGGAACATGAATTTCTCGAGTTCGTCAATCCGTTCGCGAGATATGGGAGTTTGATGTTAAGGAATGGTTGACAAACCATCAAAATTTTCGTAAGTCTGATACTCGAAACCAGTAACTACAATGGCCTAGGGGAAAAATACACATACCGTTGTAATCGGGCGGGTTTCTACATTCAGATGCAACAGGAATTTCTGGAGTTCGTCAATCCGTTCGCGAGATATGGGAGTTTGAAATTAAGGAATGGTTGAGAAACCATCAAAATTTTCGCAAGTCTGATACTTGAAACCAGTAACTACAAAGGCCTAGGGCAAAAATACACATACCGTTGTAATCGGGCAGGTTTCTACACTCAGATACAACAGGAATTTCTGGAGTACGTCAATCCGTTCGCGAGATATGGGAGTTTGAAGTTAAGGAATGGTTGAGAAACCATCAAAACTTTCGCAAGTCTGATACTCGATACCACTAACTACTATGGACTTGGGCAAAAATACACATACCGTTGTAATCGGGCGAGTTTCTGCTTTCAGATGCAACAGGTATTTGTCGAGTTCGTCAATCCGTTCGCGAGATAGGGGAGTTTGATGTTAAGGAATGGTTGAGAAACCATCAAAATTTTCGCAAGTCTGATATTCGAAACCAATAACGCGAATGGCCTGGGGGAAAAGTACTCACACCATTGTAATCGGGCGAGTTTCTACTTTCAGATGCAACAGGAATTTCTCGAGTTCGTCAATCAGTTCGCGAAATATGGGAGTTTGAAGTTAAGGAATGGTTGAGAAACCATCAAAATTTTCGCAAGTCTGATACTCGAAACCAATAACTACTATGGCCTAGGGCAAAAATACACATGCCGTTGTAATCGGGCGTGCTTCTGCTTTCAGATGCAACAGGACTCTCTCGAGTTCGTCAATCCGTTCGCGAGATATGGGAGTTTGAAGTTAAGGAATGGTTGAGAAACCATCAAAATTTGCGCAAGTCTGATACTCGAAACCAATAACTATAAAGGCCTAGGGGGAAAAATACACCTAGCGTTGTAATCGGGCGAGTTTCTGCTTTCAGATGCAACAGGAATTTCTCGAGTTCGTCAATCCGTTCGCGAGGTATGGGAGTTTGAAGTTAAGGAATGGTTGAGGAACCATCAAAATTTTCGCTGGTCTGATACTCGAAACCAATAACTGGAATGGCCTAGGGGAAAAATACACATAGCGTTGTAATCGGACGAGTTTCTGCTTTCAGATGCAACAGGAATTTCTCGAGTTCGTCGATCCGTTCGCGAGATATGGGAGTTTAAAATTAAGGAATGGTTTAGAAACCATCAAAATTTTCGCAAGTCTGATAATCGAAACCAATAACTACAAAGGCCTAGGGGAAAAATACACCCAGCGCTGTAATCGGCCGAGTTTCTGCTTTCAGATGCAACAGGAATTTCTCGAGTTCGTCAATCCGTTCGCGAGATATGGGAGTTTGAATTTAAGGAATGGTTGAGAACCCATCAAAACTTTCGCAAGTCTGATACTCGATACCAATAACTACTATGGCCTAGGGCAAAAATACACATACCGTTGTAATCGGGCGAGTTTCTGCTTTCAGATGCAACAGGAATTTGTCGAGTTCGTCAATCCGTTCGCGAGATATGGGCGTTCGATGTTAAGGAATGGTTGAGAAACCATCATAATTTTGGCAAGTCTGATACTCGAAACCAATAACTACAATGGCCTAGGGGAAAAATACACATACCGTTGTGGTCGGGAGAGTTTATACTTTCAGATGCAACAGGACTCTCTCGAGTTCGTCAATCCGTTCGCGAGATATGGGTGTTTGAAGTTAAGGAATGGTTGAGAAACCATCAAAATTTTCGCAAGTCTGATACTCGAAACCAATAACTACTATGGCCTAGGGCAAAAATACACATCCCGTTGTAATCGGGCGAGTTTCTACTTTCAGATGCAACAGGAATTTCTCGATTTCGCTAATCCGTTCGCGAGATATGGGAGTTTGAAGGTAGGGAATGGTTGAGGAAACATAAAAATGTTCGCAAGTCTGATACTCGAAACCAATAACTACAAAGGCCTAGGGGAAAAATACATATACCGTTGTAATCGGGCGACTTTCTGCTTTCAGATGCAACAGGAATTTCTCGAGTTCGTCAATCCGTTCGCGAGATATGGGAGTTTGAAGTTAAGGAATGGTTGAGAAACCATCAAAATTTTCGCAAGTCTGATACTCGAAACCAATAACTACTATAGCCTAGGGCAAAAATACACATACCGTTGTAATCGGGCGAGTTTCTACATTCAGATGCAACAGGAATTTCTGGAGTTCGTCAATCCGTTCGCGAGATATGGGAGTTTGAATTTAAGGAATGGTTGAGAAACCATCAAAATTTTCGCAAGTCTGATACTCGAAACCAATAACTACAAAGGCCTAGGGGAAAAGTACACATACCGTTGTAATCGGACGAGTTTCTACTAACAGATGCGACAGGAATTTCTCGAGTTCGTCAATGCGTTCGCGAGATATGGTAGTTTGAAGTTAAGGAATGGTTGAGAAACCATCAAAACTTTCGCAAGTCTGATACTCGATACCACTAACTACTATGGACTAGGGCAAAAATACACATACCGTTGTAATCGGGCGAGTTTCTGCTTTCAGATGCAACAGGAATTTGTCGAGTTCGTCAATCCGTTCGCGAGATAGGGGAGTTTGATGTTAAGGAATGGTTGAGAAACCATCAAAATTTTCGCAAGTCTGATATTCGAAACCAATAACGCGAATGGCCTGGGGGAAAAGTACTCACACCATTGTAATCGGGCGAGTTTCTACTTTCAGATGCAACAGGAATTTCTCGAGTTCGTCAATCAGTGCGAGAAATATGGGAGTTTGAAGTTAAGGAATGGTTGAGAAACCATCAAAATTTTTGCAAGTCTGATACTCGAAACCAATAACTACTATGGCCTAGGGCAAAAATACACATGCCGTTGTAATCGGGCGTGCTTCTGCTTTCAGATGCAACAGGACTCTCTCGAGTTCGTCAATCCGTTCGCGAGATATGGGAGTTTGAAGTTAAGGAATGGTTGAGAAACCATCAAAATTTGCGCAAGTCTGATACTCGAAACCAATAACTACAAAGGCCTAGGGGGAAAAATACACCTAGCGTTGAAATCGGGCGTGCTTCTGCTTTCAGATGCAACAGGACTCTCTCGAGTTCGTCAATCCGTTCGCGAGATATGGGAGTTTGAAGTTAAGGAATGGTTGAGAAACCATCAAAATTTGCGCAAGTCTGATACTCGAAACCAATAACAACAAAGGCCTAGGGGGAAAAATACACCTAGCGTTGTAATCGGGCGAGTTTCTGCTTTCAGATGCAACAGGAATTTCTCGAGTTCGTCAATCCGTTCGCGAGGTATGGGAGTTTGAAGTTAAGGAATGGTTGAAAAACCATCAAAATTTTCGCAAGTCTGATACTCGAAACCAATAACTACAAAGGCCTAGGGGAAAAATACACATAGCGTTGTAATCGGGCTAGTTTCTACTTTCAGATGCAACAGGAATTTCTCGAGTTCGTCAATCCGTTCGCGAGATATGGGAGTTTGAAGTTAAGGAATGGTTGAGAAACCATCAAAATTTTCGCAAGTCTGATTCTCGATACCAATAACTACTATGGCCTAGGGGAAAAGTACACATACCGTTCCAATCGGACGAGTTTCTACTAACAGATGCGACAGGAATTTCTCGAGTTCGTCAATCCGTTCGCGAGATATGGGAGTTTGAAGTTAAGGAATGGTTGAGAAACCATCAAAACTTTCGCAAGTCTGATTCTCGATACCAATAACTACTATGGCCTAGGGCAAAAATACACATACCGTTGTAATCGGGCGAGTTTCTGCTTTCAGATGCAACAGGAATTTGTCGAGTTCGTCAATCCGTTCGCGAGATATGGGCGTTTGATGTTAAGGAATGGTTGAGAAACCATCAAAATTTTCGCTGGTCTGATACTCGAAACCAATAACTGGAATGGCCTAGGGGAAAAATACACATAGCTTTGTAATCGGACGAGTTTCTGCTTTCAGATGCAACAGGAATTTCTCGAGTTCGTCGATCCGTTCGCGAGATATGGGAGTTTAAAATTAAGGAATGGTTTAGAAACCATCAAAATTTTCGCAAGTCTGATAATCGAAACCAATAACTACAAAGGCCTAGGGGAAAAATACACCCAGCGTTGTAATCGGCCGAGTTTCTGCTTTCAGATGCAACAGGAATTTCTCGAGTTCGTCAATCCGTTCGCGAGATATGGGAGTTTGAATTTAAGGAATGGTTGAGAAACCATCAAAATTTTCGCAAGTCTGATACTCGAAACCAATAACTACTATGGCCTAGGGCAAAAATACACATCCTGTTGTAATCGGGCGAGTTTCTGCTTTCAGAGGCAACATGAATTTCTCGAGTTCGTCAATCCGTTCGCGAGATATGGGAGTTTGATGTTAAGGAATGGTTGAGAAACCATCAAAATTTTCGTAAGTCTGATACTCGAAACCAGTAACTACAATGGCCTAGGGGGAAAATACACATACCGTTGTAATCGGGCGGGTTTCTACATTCAGATGCAACAGGAATTTCTGGAGTTCGTCAATCCGTTCGCGAGATATGGGAGTTTGAAGTTAAGGAATGGTTGAGAAACCATCAAAATTTTCGCAAGTCTGATACTCGAAACCAATAACTACAAAGGCCTAGGGGAAAAGTACACATACCGTTGCAATCGGACGAGTTTCTACTAACAGATGCGACAGGAATTTCTCGAGTTCGTCAATCCGTTCGCGAGATATGGGAGTATGAAGTTAAGGAATGGTTGAGAAACCATCAAAATTTTCGCAAGTCTGATACTCGAAACCAATAACTACAAAGGCCTAGGGGAAAAGTACACATACCGTTGCAATCGGACGAGTTTCTACTAACAGATGCGACAGGAATTTCTCGAGTTCGTCAATCCGTTCGCGAGATATGGGAGTTTGAAGTTAAGGAATGGTTGAGAAACCATCAAAACTTTCGCAAGTCTGATACTCGATACCAATAACTACTATGGCCTAGGGCAAAAATACACATACCGTTGTAATCGGGCGAGTTTCTGCTTTCAGATGCAACAGGAATTTGTCGAGTTCGTCAATCCGTTCGCGAGATATGGGCGTTTGATGTTAAGGAATGGTTGAGAAACCATCAAAATTTTCGCTGGTCTGATACTCGAAACCAATAACTGGAATGGCTTAGGGGAAAAATACACATAGCGTTGTAATCGGACGAGTTTCTGCTTTCTGATGCAACAGGAATTTCTCGAGTTCGTCGATCCGTTCGCGAGATATGGGAGTTTGAAGTTAAGGAATGGTTGAGAAACCATCAAAATTTGCGCAAGTCTGAAACTCGAAACCAATAACTACAAAGGCCTAGGGGAAAAATACACACACATAGCGTTGTAATCGGACGAGTTTCTACTTTCAGGTGCAACAGGAATTTCTGGAGTTCGCCAATCCGTTCGCGAGATATGGGAGTTTGAAGTTAAGGAATGGTTGAGAAACCATCAAAATTTTCGCAAGTCTGATACTCGAAACCATTAACTACAAAGGCCTAGGGGAAAAGTACACATACCGTTGTAATCGGACGATTTTCTACTAACAGATGCGACAGGAATTTCTCGAGTTCGTCAATGCGTTCGCGAGATATGGGAGTTTGAAGTTAAGGAATGGTTGAGAAACCATCAAAACTTTCGCAAGTCTGATACTCGAAACCAGTAACTACAAAGGCCTAGGGCAAAAATACACATACCGTTGTAATCGGGCAGGTTTCTGCATTCAGATACAACAGGAATTTCTGGAGTTCGTCAATCCGTTCGCGAGATATGGGAGTTTGAAGTTAAGGAATGGTTGAGAAACCATCAAAATTTTCGCTGGTCTGACACTCGAAACCAATAACTGGAATGGTCTAGGGCAAAAGTACACACACCATTGTAATCGGGCGAGTTTCTACTTTCAGATGCAATAGGAATTTCTCGAATTCGCCAAACCGTTCGCGAGATATGGGAGTTTGAAGGTAGGGAATGGTTGAGGAAACATCAAAATTTTCGCAAGTCTGGTACTCGAAACCAATAACTACTATGGCCTAGAGCAAAAATACACATAGCTTTGTAATCGGGCGAGTTTCTACTTTCAGATGCAACGGGACTCTCTCGAGTTCGTCAATCCGCTCGCGAGATATGGGAGTTTGAAGTTAAGGAATGGTTGAGAAACCATCAAAATTTGCGCAAGTCTGATACTCGAAACCAATAACTACAAAGGCCTAGGGGAAAAATACACCTAGCGTTGTAATCGGGCCAGTTTCTGCTTTCAGATGCAACAGGAATTTCTCGAGTTCGTCAATCCGTTCGCGAGATATGGGAGTTTGAAGTTAAGGAATGGTTGAGAAACCATCAAAATTTTCGCAAGTCTGATACTCGAAACCAATAACTACAAAGGCCTAGGGGAAAAATACACATAGCGTTGTAATCGGGCGAGTTTCTACTTTCAGATGCAACGGGACTCTCTCGAGTTCGTCAATCCGTTCGCGAGATATGGGAGTTTGAAGTTAAGGAATGGTTGAGAAACCATCAAAATTTACGCAAGTCTGATACTCGAAACCAATAACTACAAAGGCCTAGGGGAAAAATACACCTAGCGTTGTAATCGGGCGAGTTTCTGCTTTCAGATGCAACAGGAATTTCTCGAGTTCGTCAATCCGTTCGCGAGATATGGGAGTTTGAAGTTAAGGAATGGTTGAGAAACCATCAAAATTTTCGCAAGTCTGGTACTCGAAACCAATAACTACTATGGCCTAGAGCAAAAATACACATAGCTTTGTAATCGGGCGAGTTTCTACTTTCAGATGCAACGGGACTCTCTCGAGTTCGTCAATCCGCTCGCGAGATATGGGAGTTTGAAGTTAAGGAATGGTTGAGAAACCATCAAAATTTGCGCAAGTCTGATACTCGAAACCAATAACTACAAAGGCCTAGGGGAAAAATACACCTAGCGTTGTAATCGGGCCAGTTTCTGCTTTCAGATGCAACAGGAATTTCTCGAGTTCGTCAATCCGTTCGCGAGATATGGGAGTTTGAAGTTAAGGAATGGTTGAGAAACCATCAAAATTTTCGCAAGTCTGATACTCGAAACCAATAACTACAAAGGCCTAGGGGAAAAATACACATAGCGTTGTAATCGGGCGAGTTTCTACTTTCAGATGCAACGGGACTCTCTCGAGTTCGTCAATCCGTTCGCGAGATATGGGAGTTTGAAGTTAAGGAATGGTTGAGAAACCATCAAAATTTACGCAAGTCTGATACTCGAAACCAATAACTACAAAGGCCTAGGGGAAAAATACACCTAGCGTTGTAATCGGGCGAGTTTCTGCTTTCAGATGCAACAGGAATTTCTCGAGTTCGTCAATCCGTTCGCGAGATATGGGAGTTTGAAGTTAAGGAATGGTTGAGAAACCATCAAAATTTTCGCAAATCTGATACTCGAAACCAATAACTACTATGGCCTAGGGCAAAAATACACATACCGTTGTAATCGGGCGAGTTTCTGCTTTCAGATGCAACATGAATTTCTCGAGTTTGTCAATCCGTTCGCGAGATATGGGAGTTTGAAGTTAAGGAATGGTTGAGAAACCATCAAAATTTGCGCAAGTCTGATACTCGAAACCAATAACTACAAAGGCCTAGGGGAAAAATACACCTAGCGTTGTAATCGGGCGAGTTTCTGCTTTCAGATGCAACAGGAATTTCTCGAGTTCGTCAATCCGTTCGCGAGATATGGGAGTTTGAAGTTAAGGAATGGTTGAGAAACCATCAAAATTTTCGCAAGTCTGATACTCGAAACCATTAACTACAAAGGCCTAGGGGAAAAGTACACATACCGTTGTAATCGGACGAGTTTCTACTAACAGATGCGACAGGAATTTCTCGAGTTCGTCAATGCGTTCGCGAGATATGGGAGTTTGAAGTTAAGGAATGGTTGAGAAACCATCAAAACTTTCGCAAGTCTGATACTCGAAACCAGTAACTACAAAGGCCTAGGGCAAAAATACACATACCGTTGTAATCGGGCAGGTTTCTGCATTCAGATACAACAGGAATTTCTGGAGTTCGTCAATCCGTTCGCGAGATATGGGAGTTTGAAGTTAAGGAATGGTTGAGAAACCATCAAAATTTTCGCTGGTCTGACACTCGAAACCAATAACTGGAATGGTCTAGGGCAAAAGTACACACACCATTGTAATCGGGCCAGTTTCTACTTTCAGATGCAATAGGAATTTCTCGAATTCGCCAAACCGTTCGCGAGATATGGGAGTTTGAAGGTAGGGAATGGTTGAGGAAACATCAAAATTTTCGCAAGTCTGGTACTCGAAGCCAATAACTACTATGGCCTAGAGCAAAAATACACATAGCTTTGTAATCGGGCGAGTTTCTACTTTCAGATGCAACGGGACTCTCTCGAGTTCGTCAATCCGCTCGCGAGATATGGGAGTTTGAAGTTAAGGAATGGTTGAGAAACCATCAAAATTTGCGCAAGTCTGATACTCGAAACCAATAACTACAAAGGCCTAGGGGAAAAATACACCTAGCGTTGTAATCGGGCCAGTTTCTGCTTTCAGATGCAACAGGAATTTCTCGAGTTCGTCAATCCGTTCGCGAGATATGGGAGTTTGAAGTTAAGGAATGGTTGAGAAACCATCAAAATTTTCGCAAGTCTGATACTCGAAACCAATAACTACAAAGGCCTAGGGGAAAAATACACATAGCGTTGTAATCGGGCGAGTTTCTACTTTCAGATGCAACGGGACTCTCTCGAGTTCGTCAATCCGCTCGCGAGATATGGGAGTTTGAAGTTAAGGAATGGTTGAGAAACCATCAAAATTTGCGCAAGTCTGATACTCGAAACCAATAACTACAAAGGCCTAGGGGAAAAATACACCTAGCGTTGTAATCGGGCCAGTTTCTGCTTTCAGATGCAACAGGAATTTCTCGAGTTGGTCAATCCGTTCGCGAGATATGGGAGTTTAAAGTTAAGGAATAGTTGAGAAACCATCAAAATTTTCGCAAGTCTGATACTCGAAACCAATAACTACAAAGGCCTAGGGGAAAAATACACATAGCGTTGTAATCGGGCGAGTTTCTACTTTCAGATGCAACGGGACTCTCTCGAGTTCGTCAATCCGTTCGCGAGATATGGGAGTTTGAAGTTAAGGAATGGTTGAGAAACCATCAAAATTTGCGCAAGTCTGATACTCGAAACCAATAACTACAAAGGCCTAGGGGAAAAATACACCTAGCGTTGTAATCGGGCGAGTTTCTGCTTTCAGATGCAACAGGAATTTCTCGAGTTCGTCAATCCGTTCGCGAGATATGGGAGTATGAAGTTAGGGAATGTTTGAGAAACCAACAAAATTTTCGCAAGTCTGATACTCGAAACCAATAACTACTATGGCCCAGGGCAAAAATACACATACCGTTGTAATCGGGCGAGTTTCTACATTCAGATGCATTAGGAATTTCTGTAGTTCGTCAATCCGTTCGCGAGATATGGGAGTTTTAAATTATGGAATGGTTGAGAAACCATCAAAATTTTCGCAAGTCTGATACTCGAAACCAATAACTACAAAGGCCTAGGGGAAAAATGCACATACCTTTGTAATCGGACGAGTTTCTACTAACAGATGCGACAGGAATTTCGGGAATTCGTCAATCCGTTCGCGAGATATGGGAGTTTGAAGTTAAGGACTGCTTGAGAAACCATCATAATTTTCGCAAGTCTGATACTCGAAACCAATAACTACAATGGCCTAGGGGAAAAATACACATACCGTTGTGGTCGGGAGAGTTTCTACTTTCAGATGCAACAGGAACTTCTCGAGTTCGACAATCCGTTCGCGAGATATGGGAGTTTGAAGTTAAGGAATGGTTGAGAAACCAACAAAATTTGCGCAAGTCTGATACTCGAAACCAATAGCTACTATGGCCTAGGGCAAAAATACACATAGCATTGTAATCGGGCGGGTTTCTGCTGTCAGATGCAACAGGAATTTCTCGAGTTCGTCAAGGCGTTCGCGAGATATGGGAGTTTGAATTTAAGGAATGGTTGTGAAACCAACAAAATTTTCGCAAGTCTGATACTCGAAACCAATAACTACAAAGGCCTAGGGGAAAAATACACATAGCGTTGTAATCGGGCTAGTTTCTACTTTCAGATGCAACAGGAATTTCTCGAATTCGTCAATCCGTTCGCGAGATATGGGAGTTTGAAGTTAAGGAATGGTTGAGAAACCATCAAAACTTTCGCAAGTCTGATACTCGATACCAATAACTACTATGGCCTAGGGCAAAAATACACATACCGTTGTAATCGGGGAGTTTCTACTTTCAGATGCAACAGGAATTTCTCGAATTCGCTAATCCTTTCGCGAGATATGGGAGTTTGAAGGTAGGGAATGGTTGAGGAAACATCAAAATTTTCGCAAGTCTGATACTCGAAACCAATAACTACAATGGCCTAGGGGAAAAATACACATAGCGTTGTAATCGGACGAGTTTCTGCTTTCAGATGCAACAGGAATTTCTCGAGTTCGTCAATCCGTTCGCGAGATATGGGAGTATGAAGTTAGGGAATGTTTGAGAAACCATCAAAATTTTCGCAAGTCTGATACTCGAAACCAATAACTACTATAGCCTAGGGCAAAAATACACATACCGTTGTAATCGGGCGAGTTTCTACATTCAGATGCAACAGGAATTTCTGGAGTTCGTCAATCCGTTCGCGAGATATGGGAGTTTGAAATTAAGGAATGGTTTAGAAACCATCAAAATTTTCGCAAGTCTGATAATCGAAACCAATAACTACAAAGGCCTAGGGGAAAAATACACACACCATTGTAATCGGGCGAGATTCTACTTTCAGATGCAACAGGAATTTTTCGAGTTCGTCAATCCGTTCGCGCGATATGGGAGTTTGATGTTAAGGAATGGTTGAGAAACCATCATAATTTTCGCAAGTCTGATACTCGAAACCAATAACTACAATGGCCTAGGGGAAAAATACACATACCGTTGTGGTCGGGAGAGTTTCTGCTTTCAGATGCAACAGGAATTTCTCGAGTTCGTCGATCCGTTCGCGAGATATGGGAGTTTAAAATTAAGGAATGGTTTAGAAACCATCAAAATTTTCGCAAGTCTGATAATCGAAACCAATAACTACAAAGGCCTAGGGGAAAAATACACCCAGCGTTGTAATCGGCCGAGTTTCTGCTTTCAGATGCAACAGGAATTTCTCGAGTTCGTCAATCCGTTCGCGAGATATGGGAGTTTGAATTTAAGGAATGGTTGAGAAACCATCAAAATTTTCGCAAGTCTGATACTCGAAACCAATAACTACTATGGCCTAGGGCAAAAAT
This sequence comes from Ptiloglossa arizonensis, assembly GCF_051014685.1. Lineage (NCBI taxonomy): Eukaryota > Metazoa > Arthropoda > Insecta > Hymenoptera > Colletidae > Ptiloglossa > Ptiloglossa arizonensis. Next base: position 374,802 of record NW_027478835.1, on the reverse strand, counting down.
ACACATACCGTTGTAATCGGGCGAGTTTCTGCTTTCAGAGGCAACATAAATTTCTCGAGTTCGTCAATCCGTTCGCGAGATATGGGAGTTTGATGTTAAGGAATGGTTGACAAACCATCAAAATTTTCGTAAGTCTGATACTCGAAACCAGTAACTACAATGGCCTAGGGGAAAAATACACATACCGTTGTAATCGGGCGGGTTTCTACATTCAGATGCAACAGGAATTTCTGGAGTTCGTCAATCCGTTCGCGAGATATGGGAGTTTGAAATTAAGGAATGGTTGAGAAACCATCAAAATTTTCGCAAGTCTGATACTCGAAACCAATAACTACAAAGGCCTAGGGGAAAAATACACATAGCGTTGTAATCGGGCTAGTTTCTACTTTCAGATGCAACAGGAATTTCTCGAATTCGTCAATCCGTTCGCGAGATATGGGAGTTTGAAGTTAAGGAATGGTTGAGGAACCATCAAAACTTTCGCAAGTCTGATACTCGATACCAATAACTACTATGGCCTAGGGCAAAAATACACATACCGTTGTAATCGGGGAGTTTCTACTTTCAGATGCAACAGGAATTTCTCGAATTCGCTAATCCGTTCGCGAGATATGGGAGTTTGAAGGTAGGGAATGGTTGAGGAAACATCAAAATTTTCGCAAGTCTGATACTCGAAACCAATAACTACAATGGCCTAGGGGAAAAATACACATAGCGTTGTAATCGGACGAGTTTCTGCTTTCAGATGCAACAGGAATTTCTCGAGTTCGTCAATCCGTTCGCGAGATATGGGAGTATGAAGTTAGGGAATGTTTGAGAAACCTTCAAAATTTTCGCAAGTCTGATACTCGAAACCAATAACTACTATAGCCTAGGGCAAAAATACACATACCGTTGTAATCGGGCGAGTTTCTACATTCTGATGCAACAGGAATTTCTGGAGTTCGTCAATCCGCTCGCGAGATATGGGAGTTTGAAATTAAGGAATGGTTTAGAAACCATCAAAACTTTCGCAAGTCTGATAATCGAAACCAATAACTACAAAGGCCTAGGGGAAAAATACACACACCATTGTAATCGGGCGAGTTTCTACTTTCAGATGCAACAGGAATTTTTCGAGTTCGTCAATCCGCTCGCGTGATATGGGAGTAGGATGTTAAGGAATGGTTGAGAAACCATCAAAATTTTCGCTGGTCTGATGCTCGAAACCAATAACTGGAATGGCCTAGGGGAAAAATACACATAGCGTTGGAATCGGACGAGTTTCTGCTTTCAGATGCAACAGGACTCTTTCGAGTTCGTCAATCCGTTCGCGAGATATGGGAGTTTGAAGTTAAGGAATGGTTGAGAAACCATCAAAATTTTCGCAAGTCTGATACTCGAAACCAATAACTACTATGGCCTAGGGCAAAAATACACATGCCGTTGTAATCGGGCGTGCTTCTGCTTTCAGATGCAACAGGACTCTCGCGAGTTCGTAAATCCGTTCGCGAGATATGGGAGTTTGAAGTTAAGGAATGGTTGAGAAACCATCAAAATTTGCGCAAGTCTGATACTCGAAACCAATAACTACAAAGGCCTAGGGGGAAAAATACACCTAGCGTTGTAATCGGGCGAGTTTCTGCTTTCAGATGCAACAGGAATTTCTCGAGTTCGTCAATCCGTTCGCGAGGTATGGGAGTTTGAAGTTAAGGAATGGTTGAGAAACCATCAAAATTTTCGCAAGTCTGATACTCGAAACCAATAACTACAAAGGCCTAGGGGAAAAATACACATAGCGTTGTAATCGGGCTGGTTTCTACTTTCAGATGCAACAGGAATTTCTCGAGTTCGTCAATCCGTTCGCGAGATATGGGAGTAAGAAGTTAAGGGATGGTTGAGAAACCATCAAAATTTTCGCAAGTCTGATACTCGAAACCAATAACTACAATGGCCTAGGGGAAAAATACACATACCGTTGTGGTCGGGAGAGTTTCTACTTTCAGATGCAACAGGACTCTCTCGAGTTCGTCAATCCGTTCGCGAGATATGGGAGTTTGAAGTTAAGGAATGTTTGAGAAACCATCAAAATTTTCGCAAGTCTGATACTCGAAACCAATAACTACTATAGCCTAGGGCAAAAATACACATACCGTTGTAATCGGGCGAGTTTCTACATTCAGATGCAACAGGAATTTCTGGAGTTCGTCAATCCGTTCGCGAGATATGGGAGTTTAAAATTAAGGAATGGTTTAGAAACCATCAAAATTTTCGCAAGTCTGATAATCGAAACCAATAACTACAAAGGCCTAGGGGAAAAATACACATAGCGTTGTAATCGGGCGAGTTTCTACTTTCAGATGCAACGGGACTCTCTCGAGTTCGTCAATCCGTTCGCGAGATATGGGAGTTTGAAGTTAAGGAATGGTTGAGAAACCATCAAAATTTACGCAAGTCTGATACTCGAAACCAATAACTACAAAGGCCTAGGGGAAAAATACACCTAGCGTTGTAATCGGGCGAGTTTCTGCTTTCAGATGCAACAGGAATTTCTCGAGTTCGTCAATCCGTTCGCGAGATATGGGAGTTTGAAGTTAAGGAATGGTTGAGGAACCATCAAAACTTTCGCAAGTCTGATACTCGATACCAATAACTACTATGGCCTAGGGCAAAAATACACATACCGTTGTAATCGGACGAGTTTCTGCTTTCAGATGCAACAGGAATTTCTCGAGTTCGTCAATCCGTTCGCGAGATATGGGAGTATGAAGTTAGGGAATGTTTGAGAAACCTTCAAAATTTTCGCAAGTCTGATACTCGAAACCAATAACTACTATAGCCTAGGGCAAAAATACACATACCGTTGTAATCGGGCGAGTTTCTACATTCTGATGCAACAGGAATTTCTGGAGTTCGTCAATCCGCTCGCGAGATATGGGAGTTTGAAATTAAGGAATGGTTTAGAAACCATCAAAATTTTCGCAAGTCTGATAATCGAAACCAATAACTACAAAGGCCTAGGGGAAAAATACACACACCATTGTAATCGGGCGAGTTTCTACTTTCAGATGCAACAGGAATTTTTCGAGTTCGTCAATCCGCTCGCGTGATATGGGAGTAGGATGTTAAGGAATGGTTGAGAAACCATCAAAATTTTCGCTGGTCTGATGCTCGAAACCAATAACTGGAATGGCCTAGGGGAAAAATACACATAGCGTTGGAATCGGACGAGTTTCTGCTTTCAGATGCAACAGGACTCTTTCGAGTTCGTCAATCCGTTCGCGAGATATGGGAGTTTGAAGTTAAGGAATGGTTGAGAAACCATCAAAATTTTCGCAAGTCTGATACTCGAAACCAATAACTACTATGGCCTAGGGCAAAAATACACATGCCGTTGTAATCGGGCGTGCTTCTGCTTTCAGATGCAACAGGACTCTCGCGAGTTCGTAAATCCGTTCGCGAGATATGGGAGTTTGAAGTTAAGGAATGGTTGAGAAACCATCAAAATTTGCGCAAGTCTGATACTCGAAACCAATAACTACAAAGGCCTAGGGGGAAAAATACACCTAGCGTTGTAATCGGGCGAGTTTCTGCTTTCAGATGCAACAGGAATTTCTCGAGTTCGTCAATCCGTTCGCGAGGTATGGGAGTTTGAAGTTAAGGAATGGTTGAGAAACCATCAAAATTTTCGCAAGTCTGATACTCGAAACCAATAACTACAAAGGCCTAGGGGAAAAATACACATAGCGTTGTAATCGGGCTGGTTTCTACTTTCAGATGCAACAGGAATTTCTCGAGTTCGTCAATCCGTTCGCGAGATATGGGAGTAAGAAGTTAAGGGATGGTTGAGAAACCATCAAAATTTTCGCAAGTCTGATACTCGAAACCAATAACTACAATGGCCTAGGGGAAAAATACACATACCGTTGTGGTCGGGAGAGTTTCTACTTTCAGATGCAACAGGACTCTCTCGAGTTCGTCAATCCGTTCGCGAGATATGGGAGTTTGAAGTTAAGGAATGTTTGAGAAACCATCAAAATTTTCGCAAGTCTGATACTCGAAACCAATAACTACTATAGCCTAGGGCAAAAATACACATACCGTTGTAATCGGGCGAGTTTCTACATTCAGATGCAACAGGAATTTCTGGAGTTCGTCAATCCGTTCGCGAGATATGGGAGTTTAAAATTAAGGAATGGTTTAGAAACCATCAAAATTTTCGCAAGTCTGATAATCGAAACCAATAACTACAAAGGCCTAGGGGAAAAATTCACCCAGCGTTGTAATCGGCCGAGTTTCTGCTTTCAGATGCAACAGGAATTTCTCGAGTTCGTCAATCCGTTCGCGAGATATGGGAGTTTGAGTTTAAGGAATGGTTGAGAAACCATCAAAATTTTCGCAAGTCTGAAACTCGAAACCAATAACTACTATGGCCTAGGGCAAAAATACACATACCGTTGTAATCGGGCGAGTTTCTGCTTTCAGAGGGAACATGAATTTCTCGAGTTCGTCAATCCGTTCGCGAGATATGGGAGTTTGATGTTAAGGAATGGTTGACAAACCATCAAAATTTTCGTAAGTCTGATACTCGAAACCAGTAACTACAATGGCCTAGGGGAAAAATACACATACCGTTGTAATCGGGCGGGTTTCTACATTCAGATGCAACAGGAATTTCTGGAGTTCGTCAATCCGTTCGCGAGATATGGGAGTTTGAAATTAAGGAATGGTTGAGAAACCATCAAAATTTTCGCAAGTCTGATACTTGAAACCAGTAACTACAAAGGCCTAGGGCAAAAATACACATACCGTTGTAATCGGGCAGGTTTCTACACTCAGATACAACAGGAATTTCTGGAGTACGTCAATCCGTTCGCGAGATATGGGAGTTTGAAGTTAAGGAATGGTTGAGAAACCATCAAAATTTTCGCAAGTCTGATACTCGAAACCAATAACTACAAAGGCCTAGGGGAAAAATACACATAGCGTTGTAATCGGGCTAGTTTCTACTTTCAGATGCAACAGGAATTTCTCGAGTTCGTCAATCCGTTCGCGAGATATGGGAGTATGAAGTTAAGGAATGGTTGAGAAACCATCAAAATTTTCGCAAGTCTGATACTCGAAACCAATAACTACTATGGCCTAGGGCAAAAATACACATACCGTTGTAATCGGGCGAGTTTCTGCTTTCAGAGGGAACATGAATTTCTCGAGTTCGTCAATCCGTTCGCGAGATATGGGAGTTTGATGTTAAGGAATGGTTGACAAACCATCAAAATTTTCGTAAGTCTGATACTCGAAACCAGTAACTACAATGGCCTAGGGGAAAAATACACATACCGTTGTAATCGGGCGGGTTTCTACATTCAGATGCAACAGGAATTTCTGGAGTTCGTCAATCCGTTCGCGAGATATGGGAGTTTGAAATTAAGGAATGGTTGAGAAACCATCAAAATTTTCGCAAGTCTGATACTTGAAACCAGTAACTACAAAGGCCTAGGGCAAAAATACACATACCGTTGTAATCGGGCAGGTTTCTACACTCAGATACAACAGGAATTTCTGGAGTACGTCAATCCGTTCGCGAGATATGGGAGTTTGAAGTTAAGGAATGGTTGAGAAACCATCAAAACTTTCGCAAGTCTGATACTCGATACCACTAACTACTATGGACTTGGGCAAAAATACACATACCGTTGTAATCGGGCGAGTTTCTGCTTTCAGATGCAACAGGTATTTGTCGAGTTCGTCAATCCGTTCGCGAGATAGGGGAGTTTGATGTTAAGGAATGGTTGAGAAACCATCAAAATTTTCGCAAGTCTGATATTCGAAACCAATAACGCGAATGGCCTGGGGGAAAAGTACTCACACCATTGTAATCGGGCGAGTTTCTACTTTCAGATGCAACAGGAATTTCTCGAGTTCGTCAATCAGTTCGCGAAATATGGGAGTTTGAAGTTAAGGAATGGTTGAGAAACCATCAAAATTTTCGCAAGTCTGATACTCGAAACCAATAACTACTATGGCCTAGGGCAAAAATACACATGCCGTTGTAATCGGGCGTGCTTCTGCTTTCAGATGCAACAGGACTCTCTCGAGTTCGTCAATCCGTTCGCGAGATATGGGAGTTTGAAGTTAAGGAATGGTTGAGAAACCATCAAAATTTGCGCAAGTCTGATACTCGAAACCAATAACTATAAAGGCCTAGGGGGAAAAATACACCTAGCGTTGTAATCGGGCGAGTTTCTGCTTTCAGATGCAACAGGAATTTCTCGAGTTCGTCAATCCGTTCGCGAGGTATGGGAGTTTGAAGTTAAGGAATGGTTGAGGAACCATCAAAATTTTCGCTGGTCTGATACTCGAAACCAATAACTGGAATGGCCTAGGGGAAAAATACACATAGCGTTGTAATCGGACGAGTTTCTGCTTTCAGATGCAACAGGAATTTCTCGAGTTCGTCGATCCGTTCGCGAGATATGGGAGTTTAAAATTAAGGAATGGTTTAGAAACCATCAAAATTTTCGCAAGTCTGATAATCGAAACCAATAACTACAAAGGCCTAGGGGAAAAATACACCCAGCGCTGTAATCGGCCGAGTTTCTGCTTTCAGATGCAACAGGAATTTCTCGAGTTCGTCAATCCGTTCGCGAGATATGGGAGTTTGAATTTAAGGAATGGTTGAGAACCCATCAAAACTTTCGCAAGTCTGATACTCGATACCAATAACTACTATGGCCTAGGGCAAAAATACACATACCGTTGTAATCGGGCGAGTTTCTGCTTTCAGATGCAACAGGAATTTGTCGAGTTCGTCAATCCGTTCGCGAGATATGGGCGTTCGATGTTAAGGAATGGTTGAGAAACCATCATAATTTTGGCAAGTCTGATACTCGAAACCAATAACTACAATGGCCTAGGGGAAAAATACACATACCGTTGTGGTCGGGAGAGTTTATACTTTCAGATGCAACAGGACTCTCTCGAGTTCGTCAATCCGTTCGCGAGATATGGGTGTTTGAAGTTAAGGAATGGTTGAGAAACCATCAAAATTTTCGCAAGTCTGATACTCGAAACCAATAACTACTATGGCCTAGGGCAAAAATACACATCCCGTTGTAATCGGGCGAGTTTCTACTTTCAGATGCAACAGGAATTTCTCGATTTCGCTAATCCGTTCGCGAGATATGGGAGTTTGAAGGTAGGGAATGGTTGAGGAAACATAAAAATGTTCGCAAGTCTGATACTCGAAACCAATAACTACAAAGGCCTAGGGGAAAAATACATATACCGTTGTAATCGGGCGGGTTTCCACATTCAGATGCAACAGGAATTTCTGGAGTTCGTCAATCCGTTCGCGAGATATGGGAGTTTGAAGTTAAGGAATGGTTGAGAAACCATCAAAATTTTCGCAAGTCTGATACTCGAAACCAATAACTACAAAGGCCTAGGGGAAAAGTACACATACCGTTGCAATCGGACGAGTTTCTACTAACAGATGCGACAGGAATTTCTCGAGTTCGTCAATCCGTTCGCGAGATATGGGAGTATGAAGTTAAGGAATGGTTGAGAAACCATCAAAATTTTCGCAAGTCTGATACTCGAAACCAATAACTACAAAGGCCTAGGGGAAAAGTACACATACCGTTGCAATCGGACGAGTTTCTACTAACAGATGCGACAGGAATTTCTCGAGTTCGTCAATCCGTTCGCGAGATATGGGAGTTTGAAGTTAAGGAATGGTTGAGAAACCATCAAAACTTTCGCAAGTCTGATTCTCGATACCAATAACTACTATGGCCTAGGGCAAAAATACACATACCGTTGTAATCGGGCGAGTTTCTGCTTTCAGATGCAACAGGAATTTGTCGAGTTCGTCAATCCGTTCGCGAGATATGGGCGTTTGATGTTAAGGAATGGTTGAGAAACCATCAAAATTTTCGCTGGTCTGATACTCGAAACCAATAACTGGAATGGCCTAGGGGAAAAATACACATAGCTTTGTAATCGGACGAGTTTCTGCTTTCAGATGCAACAGGAATTTCTCGAGTTCGTCGATCCGTTCGCGAGATATGGGAGTTTAAAATTAAGGAATGGTTTAGAAACCATCAAAATTTTCGCAAGTCTGATAATCGAAACCAATAACTACAAAGGCCTAGGGGAAAAATACACCCAGCGTTGTAATCGGCCGAGTTTCTGCTTTCAGATGCAACAGGAATTTCTCGAGTTCGTCAATCCGTTCGCGAGATATGGGAGTTTGAATTTAAGGAATGGTTGAGAAACCATCAAAATTTTCGCAAGTCTGATACTCGAAACCAATAACTACTATGGCCTAGGGCAAAAATACACATCCTGTTGTAATCGGGCGAGTTTCTGCTTTCAGAGGCAACATGAATTTCTCGAGTTCGTCAATCCGTTCGCGAGATATGGGAGTTTGATGTTAAGGAATGGTTGAGAAACCATCAAAATTTTCGTAAGTCTGATACTCGAAACCAGTAACTACAATGGCCTAGGGGGAAAATACACATACCGTTGTAATCGGGCGGGTTTCTACATTCAGATGCAACAGGAATTTCTGGCGTTCGTCAATCCGTTCGCGAGATATGGGAGTTTGAAGTTAAGGAATGGTTGAGAAACCATCAAAATTTTCGCAAGTCTGATACTCGAAACCAATAACTACAAAGGCCTAGGGGAGAAGTACACATACCGTTGCAATCGGACGAGTTTCTACTAACAGATGCGACAGGAATTTCTCGAGTTCGTCAATCCGTTCGCGAGATATGGGAGTATGAAGTTAAGGAATGGTTGAGAAACCATCAAAATTTTCGCAAGTCTGATTCTCGAAACCAATAACTACAAAGGCCTAGGGGAAAAGTACACATACCGTTGCAATCGGACGAGTTTCTACTAACAGATGCGACAGGAATTTCTCGAGTTCGTCAATCCGTTCGCGAGATATGGGAGTTTGAAGTTAAGGAATGGTTGAGAAACCATCAAAACTTTCGCAAGTCTGATACTCGATACCAATAACTACTATGGCCTAGGGCAAAAATACACATACCGTTGTAATCGGGCGAGTTTCTGCTTTCAGATGCAACAGGAATTTGTCGAGTTCGTCAATCCGTTCGCGAGATATGGGCGTTTGATGTTAAGGAATGGTTGTGAAACCATCAAAATTTTCGCTGGTCTGATACTCGAAACCAATAACTGGAATGGCTTAGGGGAAAAATACACATAGCGTTGTAATCGGACGAGTTTCTGCTTTCTGATGCAACAGGAATTTCTCGAGTTCGTCGATCCGTTCGCGAGATATGGGAGTTTGAAGTTAAGGAATGGTTGAGAAACCATCAAAATTTGCGCAAGTCTGAAACTCGAAACCAATAACTACAAAGGCCTAGGGGAAAAATACACACACATAGCGTTGTAATCGGACGAGTTTCTACTTTCAGGTGCAACAGGAATTTCTGGAGTTCGCCAATCCGTTCGCGAGATATGGGAGTTTGAAGTTAAGGAATGGTTGAGAAACCATCAAAATTTTCGCAAGTCTGATACTCGAAACCATTAACTACAAAGGCCTAGGGGAAAAGTACACATACCGTTGTAATCGGACGATTTTCTACTAACAGATGCGACAGGAATTTCTCGAGTTCGTCAATGCGTTCGCGAGATATGGGAGTTTGAAGTTAAGGAATGGTTGAGAAACCATCAAAACTTTCGCAAGTCTGATACTCGAAACCAGTAACTACAAAGGCCTAGGGCAAAAATACACATACCGTTGTAATCGGGCAGGTTTCTGCATTCAGATACAACAGGAATTTCTGGAGTTCGTCAATCCGTTCGCGAGATATGGGAGTTTGAAGTTAAGGAATGGTTGAGAAACCATCAAAATTTTCGCTGGTCTGACACTCGAAACCAATAACTGGAATGGTCTAGGGCAAAAGTACACACACCATTGTAATCGGGCGAGTTTCTACTTTCAGATGCAATAGGAATTTCTCGAATTCGCCAAACCGTTCGCGAGATATGGGAGTTTGAAGGTAGGGAATGGTTGAGGAAACATCAAAATTTTCGCAAGTCTGGTACTCGAAACCAATAACTACTATGGCCTAGAGCAAAAATACACATAGCTTTGTAATCGGGCGAGTTTCTACTTTCAGATGCAACGGGACTCTCTCGAGTTCGTCAATCCGCTCGCGAGATATGGGAGTTTGAAGTTAAGGAATGGTTGAGAAACCATCAAAATTTGCGCAAGTCTGATACTCGAAACCAATAACTACAAAGGCCTAGGGGAAAAATACACCTAGCGTTGTAATCGGGCCAGTTTCTGCTTTCAGATGCAACAGGAATTTCTCGAGTTCGTCAATCCGTTCGCGAGATATGGGAGTTTGAAGTTAAGGAATGGTTGAGAAACCATCAAAATTTACGCAAGTCTGATACTCGAAACCAATAACTACAAAGGCCTAGGGGAAAAATACACCTAGCGTTGTAATCGGGCGAGTTTCTGCTTTCAGATGCAACAGGAATTTCTCGAGTTCGTCAATCCGTTCGCGAGATATGGGAGTTTGAAGTTAAGGAATGGTTGAGAAACCATCAAAATTTTCGCAAATCTGATACTCGAAACCAATAACTACTATGGCCTAGGGCAAAAATACACATACCGTTGTAATCGGGCGAGTTTCTGCTTTCAGATGCAACATGAATTTCTCGAGTTTGTCAATCCGTTCGCGAGATATGGGAGTTTGAAGTTAAGGAATGGTTGAGAAACCATCAAAATTTGCGCAAGTCTGATACTCGAAACCAATAACTACAAAGGCCTAGGGGAAAAATACACCTAGCGTTGTAATCGGGCGAGTTTCTGCTTTCAGATGCAACAGGAATTTCTCGAGTTCGTCAATCCGTTCGCGAGATATGGGAGTTTGAAGTTAAGGAATGGTTGAGAAACCATCAAAATTTTCGCAAGTCTGATACTCGAAACCATTAACTACAAAGGCCTAGGGGAAAAGTACACATACCGTTGTAATCGGACGAGTTTCTACTAACAGATGCGACAGGAATTTCTCGAGTTCGTCAATGCGTTCGCGAGATATGGGAGTTTGAAGTTAAGGAATGGTTGAGAAACCATCAAAACTTTCGCAAGTCTGATACTCGAAACCAGTAACTACAAAGGCCTAGGGCAAAAATACACATACCGTTGTAATCGGGCAGGTTTCTGCATTCAGATACAACAGGAATTTCTGGAGTTCGTCAATCCGTTCGCGAGATATGGGAGTTTGAAGTTAAGGAATGGTTGAGAAACCATCAAAATTTTCGCTGGTCTGACACTCGAAACCAATAACTGGAATGGTCTAGGGCAAAAGTACACACACCATTGTAATCGGGCGAGTTTCTACTTTCAGATGCAATAGGAATTTCTCGAATTCGCCAAACCGTTCGCGAGATATGGGAGTTTGAAGGTAGGGAATGGTTGAGGAAACATCAAAATTTTCGCAAGTCTGGTACTCGAAACCAATAACTACTATGGCCTAGAGCAAAAATACACATAGCTTTGTAATCGGGCGAGTTTCTACTTTCAGATGCAACGGGACTCTCTCGAGTTCGTCAATCCGCTCGCGAGATATGGGAGTTTGAAGTTAAGGAATGGTTGAGAAACCATCAAAATTTGCGCAAGTCTGATACTCGAAACCAATAACTACAAAGGCCTAGGGGAAAAATACACCTAGCGTTGTAATCGGGCCAGTTTCTGCTTTCAGATGCAACAGGAATTTCTCGAGTTCGTCAATCCGTTCGCGAGATATGGGAGTTTGAAGTTAAGGAATGGTTGAGAAACCATCAAAATTTTCGCTGGTCTGATACTCGAAACCAATAACTGGAATGGCTTAGGGGAAAAATACACATAGCGTTGTAATCGGACGAGTTTCTGCTTTCTGATGCAACAGGAATTTCTCGAGTTCGTCGATCCGTTCGCGAGATATGGGAGTTTGAAGTTAAGGAATGGTTGAGAAACCATCAAAATTTGCGCAAGTCTGAAACTCGAAACCAATAACTACAAAGGCCTAGGGGAAAAATACACACACATAGCGTTGTAATCGGACGAGTTTCTACTTTCAGGTGCAACAGGAATTTCTGGAGTTCGCCAATCCGTTCGCGAGATATGGGAGTTTGAAGTTAAGGAATGGTTGAGAAACCATCAAAATTTTCGCAAGTCTGATACTCGAAACCATTAACTACAAAGGCCTAGGGGAAAAGTACACATACCGTTGTAATCGGACGATTTTCTACTAACAGATGCGACAGGAATTTCTCGAGTTCGTCAATGCGTTCGCGAGATATGGGAGTTTGAAGTTAAGGAATGGTTGAGAAACCATCAAAACTTTCGCAAGTCTGATACTCGAAACCAGTAACTACAAAGGCCTAGGGCAAAAATACACATACCGTTGTAATCGGGCAGGTTTCTGCATTCAGATACAACAGGAATTTCTGGAGTTCGTCAATCCGTTCGCGAGATATGGGAGTTTGAAGTTAAGGAATGGTTGAGAAACCATCAAAATTTTCGCTGGTCTGACACTCGAAACCAATAACTGGAATGGTCTAGGGCAAAAGTACACACACCATTGTAATCGGGCGAGTTTCTACTTTCAGATGCAATAGGAATTTCTCGAATTCGCCAAACCGTTCGCGAGATATGGGAGTTTGAAGGTAGGGAATGGTTGAGGAAACATCAAAATTTTCGCAAGTCTGGTACTCGAAACCAATAACTACTATGGCCTAGAGCAAAAATACACATAGCTTTGTAATCGGGCGAGTTTCTACTTTCAGATGCAACGGGACTCTCTCGAGTTCGTCAATCCGCTCGCGAGATATGGGAGTTTGAAGTTAAGGAATGGTTGAGAAACCATCAAAATTTGCGCAAGTCTGATACTCGAAACCAATAACTACAAAGGCCTAGGGGAAAAATACACCTAGCGTTGTAATCGGGCCAGTTTCTGCTTTCAGATGCAACAGGAATTTCTCGAGTTCGTCAATCCGTTCGCGAGATATGGGAGTTTGAAGTTAAGGAATGGTTGAGAAACCATCAAAATTTTCGCAAGTCTGATACTCGAAACCAATAACTACAAAGGCCTAGGGGAAAAATACACATAGCGTTGTAATCGGGCGAGTTTCTACTTTCAGATGCAACGGGACTCTCTCGAGTTCGTCAATCCGTTCGCGAGATATGGGAGTTTGAAGTTAAGGAATGGTTGAGAAACCATCAAAATTTACGCAAGTCTGATACTCGAAACCAATAACTACAAAGGCCTAGGGGAAAAATACACCTAGCGTTGTAATCGGGCGAGTTTCTGCTTTCAGATGCAACAGGAATTTCTCGAGTTCGTCAATCCGTTCGCGAGATATGGGAGTTTGAAGTTAAGGAATGGTTGAGAAACCATCAAAATTTTCGCAAATCTGATACTCGAAACCAATAACTACTATGGCCTAGGGCAAAAATACACATACCGTTGTAATCGGGCGAGTTTCTGCTTTCAGATGCAACATGAATTTCTCGAGTTTGTCAATCCGTTCGCGAGATATGGGAGTTTGAAGTTAAGGAATGGTTGAGAAACCATCAAAATTTGCGCAAGTCTGATACTCGAAACCAATAACTACAAAGGCCTAGGGGAAAAATACACCTAGCGTTGTAATCGGGCGAGTTTCTGCTTTCAGATGCAACAGGAATTTCTCGAGTTCGTCAATCCGTTCGCGAGATATGGGAGTTTGAAGTTAAGGAATGGTTGAGAAACCATCAAAATTTTCGCAAGTCTGATACTCGAAACCATTAACTACAAAGGCCTAGGGGAAAAGTACACATACCGTTGTAATCGGACGAGTTTCTACTAACAGATGCGACAGGAATTTCTCGAGTTCGTCAATGCGTTCGCGAGATATGGGAGTTTGAAGTTAAGGAATGGTTGAGAAACCATCAAAACTTTCGCAAGTCTGATACTCGAAACCAGTAACTACAAAGGCCTAGGGCAAAAATACACATACCGTTGTAATCGGGCAGGTTTCTGCATTCAGATACAACAGGAATTTCTGGAGTTCGTCAATCCGTTCGCGAGATATGGGAGTTTGAAGTTAAGGAATGGTTGAGAAACCATCAAAATTTTCGCTGGTCTGACACTCGAAACCAATAACTGGAATGGTCTAGGGCAAAAGTACACACACCATTGTAATCGGGCGAGTTTCTACTTTCAGATGCAATAGGAATTTCTCGAATTCGCCAAACCGTTCGCGAGATATGGGAGTTTGAAGGTAGGGAATGGTTGAGGAAACATCAAAATTTTCGCAAGTCTGGTACTCGAAACCAATAACTACTATGGCCTAGAGCAAAAATACACATAGCTTTGTAATCGGGCGAGTTTCTACTTTCAGATGGAACGGGACTCTCTCGAGTTCGTCAATCCGCTCGCGAGATATGGGAGTTTGAAGTTAAGGAATGGTTGAGAAACCATCAAAATTTGCGCAAGTCTGATACTCGAAACCAATAACTACAAAGGCCTAGGGGAAAAATACACCTAGCGTTGTAATCGGGCCAGTTTCTGCTTTCAGATGCAACAGGAATTTCTCGAGTTCGTCAATCCGTTCGCGAGATATGGGAGTTTGAAGTTAAGGAATGGTTGAGAAACCATCAAAATTTTCGCTGGTCTGATACTCGAAACCAATAACTGGAATGGCTTAGGGGAAAAATACACATAGCGTTGTAATCGGACGAGTTTCTGCTCTCTGATGCAACAGGAATTTCTCGAGTTCGTCGATCCGTTCGCGAGATATGGGAGTTTGAAGTTAAGGAATGGTTGAGAAACCATCAAAATTTGCGCAAGTCTGAAACTCGAAACCAATAACTACAAAGGCCTAGGGGAAAAATACACACACATAGCGTTGTAATCGGACGAGTTTCTACTTTCAGGTGCAACAGGAATTTCTGGAGTTCGCCAATCCGTTCGCGAGATATGGGAGTTTGAAGTTAAGGAATGGTTGAGAAACCATCAAAATTTTCGCAAGTCTGATACTCGAAACCATTAACTACAAAGGCCTAGGGGAAAAGTACACATACCGTTGTAATCGGACGATTTTCTACTAACAGATGCGACAGGAATTTCTCGAGTTCGTCAATGCGTTCGCGAGATATGGGAGTTTGAAGTTAAGGAATGGTTGAGGAACCATCAAAACTTTCGCAAGTCTGATACTCGAAACCAGTAACTACAAAGGCCTAGGGCAAAAATACACATACCGTTGTAATCGGGCAGGTTTCTGCATTCAGATACAACAGGAATTTCTGGAGTTCGTCAATCCGTTCGCGAGATATGGGAGTTTGAAGTTAAGGAATGGTTGAGAAACCATCAAAATTTTCGCTGGTCTGACACTCGAAACCAATAACTGGAATGGTCTAGGGCAAAAGTACACACACCATTGTAATCGGGCGAGTTTCTACTTTCAGATGCAATAGGAATTTCTCGAATTCGCCAAACCGTTCGCGAGATATGGGAGTTTGAAGGTAGGGAATGGTTGAGGAAACATCAAAATTTTCGCAAGTCTGGTACTCGAAACCAATAACTACTATGGCCTAGAGCAAAAATACACATAGCTTTGTAATCGGGCGAGTTTCTACTTTCAGATGCAACGGGACTCTCTCGAGTTCGTCAATCCGCTCGCGAGATATGGGAGTTTGAAGTTAAGGAATGGTTGAGAAACCATCAAAATTTGCGCAAGTCTGATACTCGAAACCAATAACTACAAAGGCCTAGGGGAAAAATACACCTAGCGTTGTAATCGGGCCAGTTTCTGCTTTCAGATGCAACAGGAATTTCTCGAGTTCGTCAATCCGTTCGCGAGATATGGGAGTTTGAAGTTAAGGAATGGTTGAGAAACCATCAAAATTTTCGCAAGTCTGATACTCGAAACCAATAACTACAAAGGCCTAGGGGAAAAATACACATAGCGTTGTAATCGGGCGAGTTTCTACTTTCAGATGCAACGGGACTCTCTCGAGTTCGTCAATCCGTTCGCGAGATATGGGAGTTTGAAGTTAAGGAATGGTTGAGAAACCATCAAAATTTACGCAAGTCTGATACTCGAAACCAATAACTACAAAGGCCTAGGGGAAAAATACACCTAGCGTTGTAATCGGGCGAGTTTCTGCTTTCAGATGCAACAGGAATTTCTCGAGATCGTCAATCCGTTCGCGAGATATGGGAGTTTGAAGTTAAGGAATGGTTGAGAAACCATCAAAATTTTCGCAAATCTGATACTCGAAACCAATAACTACTATGGCCTAGGGCAAAAATACACATACCGTTGTAATCGGGCGAGTTTCTGCTTTCAGATGCAACATGAATTTCTCGAGTTTGTCAATCCGTTCGCGAGATATGGGAGTTTGAAGTTAAGGAATGGTTGAGAAACCATCAAAATTTGCGCAAGTCTGATACTCGAAACCAATAACTACAAAGGCCTAGGGGAAAAATACACCTAGCGTTGTAATCGGGCGAGTTTCTGCTTTCAGATGCAACAGGAATTTCTCGAGTTCGTCAATCCGTTCGCGAGATATGGGAGTTTGAAGTTAAGGAATGGTTGAGAAACCATCAAAATTTTCGCAAGTCTGATACTCGAAACCATTAACTACAAAGGCCTAGGGGAAAAGTACACATACCGTTGTAATCGGACGAGTTTCTACTAACAGATGCGACAGGAATTTCTCGAGTTCGTCAATGCGTTCGCGAGATATGGGAGTTTGAAGTTAAGGAATGGTTGAGAAACCATCAAAACTTTCGCAAGTCTGATACTCGAAACCAGTAACTACAAAGGCCTAGGGCAAAAATACACATACCGTTGAAATCGGGCAGGTTTCTGCATTCAGATACAACAGGAATTTCTGGAGTTCGTCAATCCGTTCGCGAGATATGGGAGTTTGAAGTTAAGGAATGGTTGAGAAACCATCAAAATTTTCGCTGGTCTGACACTCGAAACCAATAACTGGAATGGTCTAGGGCAAAAGTACACACACCATTGTAATCGGGCGAGTTTCTACTTTCAGATGCAATAGGAATTTCTCGAATTCGCCAAACCGTTCGCGAGATATGGGAGTTTGAAGGTAGGGAATGGTTGAGGAAACATCAAAATTTTCGCAAGTCTGGTACTCGAAGCCAATAACTACTATGGCCTAGAGCAAAAATACACATAGCTTTGTAATCGGGCGAGTTTCTACTTTCAGATGCAACGGGACTCTCTCGAGTTCGTCAATCCGCTCGCGAGATATGGGAGTTTGAAGTTAAGGAATGGTTGAGAAACCATCAAAATTTGCGCAAGTCTGATACTCGAAACCAATAACTACAAAGGCCTAGGGGAAAAATACACCTAGCGTTGTAATCGGGCCAGTTTCTGCTTTCAGATGCAACAGGAATTTCTCGAGTTCGTCAATCCGTTCGCGAGATATGGGAGTTTGAAGTTAAGGAATGGTTGAGAAACCATCAAAATTTTCGCAAGTCTGATACTCGAAACCAATAACTACAAAGGCCTAGGGGAAAAATACACATAGCGTTGTAATCGGGCGAGTTTCTACTTTCAGATGCAACGGGACTCTCTCGAGTTCGTCAATCCGCTCGCGAGATATGGGAGTTTGAAGTTAAGGAATGGTTGAGAAACCATCAAAATTTGCGCACGTCTGATACTCGAAACCAATAACTACAAAGGCCTAGGGGAAAAATACACCTAGCGTTGTAATCGGGCCAGTTTCTGCTTTCAGATGCAACAGGAATTTCTCGAGTTCGTCAATCCGTTCGCGAGATATGGGAGTTTAAAGTTAAGGAATGGTTGAGAAACCATCAAAATTTTCGCAAGTCTGATACTCGAAACCAATAACTACAAAGGCCTAGGGGAAAAATACACATAGCGTTGTAATCGGGCGAGTTTCTACTTTCAGATGCAACGGGACTCTCTCGAGTTCGTCAATCCGTTCGCGAGATATGGGAGTTTGAAGTTAAGGAATGGTTGAGAAACCATCAAAATTTGCGCAAGTCTGATACTCGAAACCAATAACTACAAAGGCCTAGGGGAAAAATACACCTAGCGTTGTAATCGGGCGAGTTTCTGCTTTCAGATGCAACAGGAATTTCTCGAGTTCGTCAATCCGTTCGCGAGATATGGGAGTTTGAAGTTAAGGAATGGTTGAGAAACCATCAAAATTTTCGCAAATCTGATACTCGAAACCAATAACTACTATGGCCTAGGGCAAAAATACACATACCGTTGTAATCGGGCGAGTCTCTACTTTCAGATGCAACAGGAATTTCTCGAGTTCGTCAATCCGTTCGCGAGATATGGGAGTATGAAGTTAGGGAATGTTTGAGAAACCAACAAAATTTTCGCAAGTCTGATACTCGAAACCAATAACTACTATGGCCCAGGGCAAAAATACACATACCGTTGTAATCGGGCGAGTTTCTACATTCAGATGCATTAGGAATTTCTGTAGTTCGTCAATCCGTTCGCGAGATATGGGAGTTTGAAATTAAGGAATGGTTGAGAAACCATCAAAATTTTCGCAAGTCTGATACTCGAAACCAATAACTACAAAGGCCTAGGGGAAAAATGCACATACCTTTGTAATCGGACGAGTTTCTACTAACAGATGCGACAGGAATTTCGGGAGTTCGTCAATCCGTTCGCGAGATATGGGAGTTTGAAGTTAAGGACTGCTTGAGAAACCATCATAATTTTCGCAAGTCTGATACTCGAAACCAATAACTACAATGGCCTAGGGGAAAAATACACATACCGTTGTGGTCGGGAGAGTTTCTACTTTCAGATGCAACAGGAACTTCTCGAGTTCGACAATCCGTTCGCGAGATATGGGAGTTTGAAGTTAAGGAATGGTTGAGAAACCAACAAAATTTGCGCAAGTCTGATACTCGAAACCAATAGCTACTATGGCCTAGGGCAAAAATACACATAGCATTGTAATCGGGCGGGTTTCTGCTGTCAGATGCAACAGGAATTTCTCGAGTTCGTCAAGGCGTTCGCGAGATATGGGAGTTTGAAGTTAAGGAATGGTTGTGAAACCAACAAAATTTTCGCAAGTCTGATACTCGAAACCAATAACTACAAAGGCCTAGGGGAAAAATACACATAGCGTTGTAATCGGGCGAGTTTCTGCTTTCAGATGCAACAGGAATTTCTCGAGTTCGTCGATCCGTTCGCGAGATATGGGAGTTTGAAGTTAAGGAATGGTTGAGAAACCATCAAAATTTTCGCAAGTCTGATACTCGAAACCAATAACTACAAAGGCCTAGGGGAAAAATACACATAGCGTTGTAATCGGGCGAGTTTCTACTTTCAGATGCAACAGGAATTTCTCGAGTTCGTTAATCCGTTCGCGAGATATGTGCGTGTGAAATTAGGGAATGGTTGAGAAACCATCAAAATTTTCGCAAGTCTGATACTCGAAACCAATAACTTCTATGGCCTAGGGCAAAAATACACATACCGTTGTAATCGGGCGAGTTTCTACTTTCAGATGCAACAGGACTCTCTCGAGTTCGTCAATCCCTTCGCGAGATACGGGAGTTTGAAGTTAAGGAATGGTTGAGAAACCATCAAAATTTTCGCAAGTCTGATACTCGAAACCAATAACTACAAAGGCCCAGGGGAAAAATACACATACCGTTGCAATCGGGAGAGTTTCTACTTTCAGATGCAACAGGAATTTCTCGTGTTCGTCAATCCGTTCGCGAGATATGGGAGTTTGAAGTTGCGGAATGGTTGAGAAACCATCAAAATTTTCGCAAGTCTGATACTCGAAACCAATAACTGGAATGGCCTAGGGCAAAAGTACACACACCATTGTAATCGGGCAAGTTTCTACTTTCAGATGCAACAGGAGTTTCTCGAGTTCGAGAATCTGTTCGCGAGATATGGGAGTTTGATGTTAAGGAATGGTTGAGAAACCATCAAAATTTTCGCAAGTGTGATACTCGAAACCAATAACTACAATGGCCTAGGGGAAAAACACACATACCGTTGTAATCGGGCGAGTTTCTACTTTCAGATGCAACAGGAATTTCTCGAGTTCGTCAATCCGTTCTCGAGATATGGGAGTTTGAAGTTAAGGAACGGTTGAGAAACCATCAAAATTTTCGCGAGTCTGATACTCGAAACCAGTAACAACAATGGCCTAGGGGAAAAATACATATACCGTTGTAATGGGGAGAGTTTCTACTTTCAGATGCAACAGAAATTTTTCGGATTCGTCAATCCGTTCGCGAAATATCGGAGTTTGGACTTAAGAGATGGTTGAGAAACCATCAAAATTTTCGCAATTCTGATGCTAGAAACGAATAACTGGAATGGCCTAGGGGAAAAGTACACATAGCATTGTAATCAGGCGAGCTTCTACTTTCAGATGCAACAGGAATTTCTCGAGTTCGACAATCCGTTCGCGAGATATGGCAGTTTGAAGTTAAGGAATGGTTGAGAAACCATCAAAATTTTCGTGAGTCTGATACTCGAAACCAATAACTACAAAGGCCTAGGGGAAAAATACACATACCGTTGCAATCGGGAGAGTTTCTACTTTCAGATGCAACAGGAATTTCTCGTGTTCGTCAATCCGTTCGCGAGATATGGGAGTTTGAAGTTACGGAATGGTTGAGAAACCATCAAAATTTTCGCAAGTCTGATACTCGAAACCAATAACTGGAATGGCCTAGGGCAAAAGTACACACACCATTGTAATCGGGCAAGTTTCTACTTTCAGATGCAACAGGAGTTTCTCGAGTTCGAGAATCTGTTCGCGAGATATGGGAGTTTGATGTTAAGGAATGGTTGAGAAACCATCAAAATTTTCGCAAGTGTGATACTCGAAACCAATAACTACAATGGCCTAGGGGAAAAACACACATACCGTTGTAATCGGGTGAGTTTCTACTTTCAGATGCAACAGGAATTTCTCGAGTTCGTCAATCCGTTCTCGAGATATGGGAGTTTGAAGTTAAGGAACGGTTGAGAAACCATCAAAATTTTCGCGAGTCTGATACTCGAAACCAGTAACTACAATGGCCTAGGGGAAAAATACATATACCGTTGTAATGGGGAGAGTTTCTACTTTCAGATGCAACAGAAATTTTTCGGATTCGTCAATCCGTTCGCGAAATATCGGAGTTTGGACTTAAGAGATGGTTGAGAAACCATCAAAATTTTCGCAATTCTGATGCTAGAAACGAATAACTGGAATGGCCTAGGGGAAAAGTACACATAGCATTGTAATCAGGCGAGCTTCTACTTTCAGATGCAACAGGAATTTCTCGAGTTCGACAATCCGTTCGCGAGATATGGCAGTTTGAAGTTAAGGAATGGTTGAGAAACCATCAAAATTTTCGTGAGTCTGATACTCGAAACCAATAACTACAATGGCCTAGGGGAAAAATACACGTACCGTTGTAATCGGGAGAGTTTCTACTTTCAGATGCAACAGAAATTTTTCGGATTCGTCAATCCGTTCGCGAAATATCGGAGTTTGGACTTAAGAGATGGTTGAGAAACCATCAAAATTTTCGCAATTCTGATGCCAGAAACGTATAACTGGAATGGCCTAGGGGAAAGGTACACATAGCATTGTAATCGGGCGAGTTTCTACTTTCAGATGCAACAGGAATTTCTCGAGTTCGTCAATCCGTTCGCGAGATATGGGAGTTTGAAGTTAAGGAATGGTTGAGAAACCATCAAAATTTTCGCAATTCTGATGCTAGAAACGAATAACTACAATGGCCTAGGGGAAAAATATACATA
Organism: Ptiloglossa arizonensis; assembly: GCF_051014685.1. Taxonomy (NCBI): domain Eukaryota; kingdom Metazoa; phylum Arthropoda; class Insecta; order Hymenoptera; family Colletidae; genus Ptiloglossa; species Ptiloglossa arizonensis. The sequence continues at coordinate 353,010 of NW_027478835.1, read as the reverse complement.
CCGTTGTAATCGGGAGAGCTTCTACTTTCAGATGCAACAGAAATTTTTTGGATTCTTCACTCCGTTCGCGAAATATCGGAGTTTGGACTTATAGATGGTTGAGAAACCATCAAAATTTTCGCAATTCTGATACTCGAAACCAATAACTGGAATGGCCGAGGGGAAATGTACCCACACTATTGTAATCGGGCGAGTTTCTACTTTCAGATGCAACAGGAATTTCTCGAGTTCGTCAATGCGTTCGCGAGATATGGGAGTTTGAAGTTAAGGAATGGTTGAGAAACCATCAAAATTTTCGCAAGTCTGATACTCGAAACCAATAACTACAATGGCCTAGGGGAAAAATACACATACCTTTGCAATCGGGAGAGTTTCTACTTTCAGATGCAAAAGAAATTTTTCGGATTCGTCAATCCGTTCGCGAAATATCGGAGTTTGGACTTAAGAGATGGTTGAGAAACCATCAAAATTTTCGCAATTCTGATGCTAGAAACGAATAACTACAATGGCCTAGGCGAAAAATACACATACCGTTGCAATCGGGAGAGTTTCTACTTTCAGATGCTACAGAGATTTTTCGGATTCGTCAATCCGTTCGCGAAATATCGGAGTTTGGACTTAAGAGATGGTTGAGAAACCATCATAATTTTCGCAATTCTGATGCTAGAAACGAATAAGTGGAATGGCCTAGGGGAAAAGTACACATACCATTCTAATCGGGCGAGTCTCTACTTTCAGATGCAACAGGAATTTCTCGAGTTCGTCAATCCGTTCGCGAGATATGGCAGTTTGAAGTTAAGGAACGGTTGAGAAACCATCAAAATTTTCGCGAGTCTGATACTCGAAACCAATAACTACAATGGCCTTGGGGAAAAATACACATACCGTTGTAATCGGGAGAGTTTCTACTTTCAGATGCAACAGAAATTTTTCGGATTCGTCAATCCGTTCGCGAAATATCGGAGTTTGGACTTAAGAGATGGTTGAGAAACCATCAAAATTTTCGCAATTCTGATACTAGAAACCAATAACTGGAATTGCCTAGGGGAAAAGTACACACACCATTGTAATCGGGCGAGTTTCTACTTTCAGATGCAACAGAAATTTTTCGGATTCGTCAATCCGTTCGCGAAATATCGGAGTTTGGACTTAAGAGATGATTGAGAAACCATCAAAATTTTCGCAATTCTGATGCTAGAAACGAATAACTGGAATGGCCTAGGGGAAAGGTACACATAGCATTGTAATCGGGCGAGTTTCTACTTTCAGATGCAACAGGAATTTCTCGAGTTCGTCAATCCGTTCGCGAGATATGGGAGTTTGAAGTTAAGGAATGGTTGAGAAACCATCAAAATTTTCGCAATTCTGATGCTAGAAACGAATAACTACAATGGCCTAGGGGAAAAATATACATACCGTTGTAATCGGGAGAGCTTCTACTTTCAGATGCAACAGAAATTTTTCGGATTCATCACTCCGTTCGCGAGATATGGGAGTTTGAAGTTAAGGAATGGTTGAGAAACCATCAAAATTTTCGCAAGTCTGATACTCGAAACCAATAACTGGAATTGCCTAGGGGAAAAGTACACACACCATTGTAATCGGGCGAGTTTCTACTTTCAGATGCAACAGAAATTTTTCGGATTCGTCAATCCGTTCGCGAAATATCGGAGTTTGGACTTAAGAGATGATTGAGAAACCATCAAAATTTTCGCAATTCTGATGCTAGAAACGAATAACTGGAATGGCCTAGGGGAAAGGTACACATAGCATTGTAATCGGGCGAGTTTCTACTTTCAGATGCAACAGGAATTTCTCGAGTTCGTCAATCCGTTCGCGAGATATGGGAGTTTGAAGTTAAGGAATGGTTGACAAACCATCAAAATTTTCGCAAGTCTGGTACTCGAAACCAATAACTACAATGGCCTAGGTGAATAGTACATATACCATTGTAATCGGGAGAGTTTCTACTTTCAGATGCAACAGGAATTTCTCGAGTTCGTCAATCCGTTCGCGAGATATGGGAGTTTGAAGTTAAGGAACGGTTGAGAAACCATCAAAATTTTCGCGAGTCTGATACTCGAAACCAATAACTACAATGGCCTAGGGGAAAAATACACATACCGTTGTAATCGGGAGAGTTTCTACTTTCAGATGCAACAGAAATTTTTCGGATTCGTCAATCCGTTCGCGAAATATCGGAGTTTGGACTTAAGAGATGGTTGAGAAACCATCAAAATTTTCGCAAGTCTGATACTCGAAACCAATAACTACAATGGCCTGGAGGAAAAGTACACATGCCGTTGTAATCGGAAGGGTTTCTACTTTCAGAAGCAACAGAAATTATTCGGATTCGTCAATCCGTTCGCGAAATAACGGAGTTTGGAGTTAAGGGATGGTTGAGAAACCATCAAAATTTCGCAAGTCTGATACTCGAAACCAATAACGGGAATGACCTAGGGGAAAAGTACACACACCATTGTAATCGGGCGAGTTTCTACTTTCAGATGCAACAGAAATTATTCGGATTCGTCAATCCGTTCGCGAAATATCGGAGTTTGGAGTTAAGAGATGGTTGAGAAACCATCAAAATTTTCGCAAATCTGATGCTCAAAAACCAATAAGTGGAATGGCCTAGGGGAAAAGTACACATACCGTTGTAATCGGGCGAGTTTTTGCTTTCAGATGCAACAGGAATTTCTCGAGTTCGTCAATCCGTTCGCGGGATATGGGAGTTTGAAGTTAAGGAATGGTTGAGAAACCATCAAAATTTCGCAAGTCTGATACTCGAAACCAATAACGGGAATGACCTAGGGGAAAGGTACACACACCATTGTAATCGGGCGAGTTTCTGCTTTCAGGTGCAACAGGAATTTCACGAGTTCGTCAATCCGTTCGCGAGATATGGGAGTTTGAAGTTAAGGAATGGTTGAGAAACCATCAAAATTTCGCAAGTCTAATACTCGAAACCAATAACGGGAATGACCTAGTGTAAAAGTACACACACCATTGTAATCGGGCGAGTTTCTACTTTCGGATGCAAAAGATATTATTCGGATTCGTCAATCCGTTCGCGAAATATCGGAGTTTGGAGTTAAGAGATGGTTGAGAAACCATCAAAATTTTCGCAAGTCTGATACTCAAAAACCAATAACAGGAATGGCCTAGGGTAAAAGTACACACACCATTGTAATCGGGTGAGTTTCTACTTTCAGATGCAACAGAAATTATTCGGATTCGTCAATCCGTTCGCGAAATATCGGAGTTTGGAGTTAAGAGATGGTTGAGAAACCATCAAAATTTTCGCAAATCTGATGCTCAAAAACCAATAAGTGGAATGGCCTAGGGGAAAAGTACACATACCGTTGTAATCGGGCGAGTTTTTGCTTTCAGATGCAACAGGAATTTCTCGAGTTCGTCAATCCTTTCGCGGGATATGGGAGTTTGAAGTTAAGGAATGGTTGATTAACCATCAAAATTTTCGCAAGTCTGATGCTAGAAACGAATAACTGGAATGGCCTAGGGGAAAAGTACACATAGCATTGTAATTGGGCGAGTTTCTACTTTCAGATGCAACAGAAATTTTTCGGATTCTTCAATCCGTTCGCGAAATATCGGTGTTTGGACTTAAGAGATGGTTGAGAAGCCATCAAAATTTTCGCAATTCTGATGCTAGAAACGAATAACAGGAACGGCCTAGGGGAAAAGTACACATACCATTGTAATCGGGCGAGTTTCTACTTTCAGATGCAACAGGAATTTCTCGAGTTCGACAATCCGTTCGCGAGATTTGGGAGTTTGAGGTTAAGGAATGGTTGAGAAACCATCAAAATTATCGCAAGTCTGATACTCGAAACCAATAACTATAATGGCCTAGCGGAAAAATACACATACCTTTGTAATCGGGAGAGTTCCTACTTTCAGATGCAACAGAAATTTTTCGAGTTCGTCAATCCGTTCTCGAGATATGGGAGTTTGAAGTTAAGGAATGGTTGACAAACCATCAAAATTTTCGCATGTCTGATACTCGAAAGCAATAACTACAATGGCCTAGGGGAAAAATACACATACCGTTGTAATCGGGAGGGTTTCTACTTTCAGATGCAACAGATATTTTTCGGATTCGTCAATCCGTTCGCGAAATATCGGAGTTTGGAGTTAAGAGATGGTTGAGAAACCATCAAAATTTTCGCAAGTCTGATACTAGAAACCAATAACTGGAATGGCCTAGGGGAAAATTACACACACCATTGTAATCGGGCGAGTTTCTACTTTCAGATGCAAGAGGAATTTCTCGAGTTCGTCAATCCGTTCGCGAGATATGGGAGTTTGAAGTTAAGGAATGGTTGAGAAACCATCAAAATTTTCGCAATTCTGATGCTAGAAACGAATAACTACAATGGCCTAGGGGAAAAATATACATACCGTTGTAATTGGGAGAGCTTCTACTTTCAGATGCAACAGAAATTTTTCGGATTCGTCACTCCGTTCGCGAAATATCGGTGTTTGGACTTAAGAGATGGTTGAGAAGCCATCAAAATTTTCGCAATTCTGATGCTAGAAACGAATAACTGGAATGGCCTAGGGGAAAGGTACACATAGCATTGTAATCGGGCGAGTTTCTACTTACAGATGCAACAGGAATTTCTCGAGTTCGTCAATCCGTTCGCGAGATATGGCAGTTTGAAGTTAAGGAATGGTTGAGAAACCATCAAAATTTTCGCAAGTCTGATGCTAGAAACGAATAACTGGAATGGTCTAGGGGAAAAGTACACATAGCATTGTAATTGGGCGAGTTTCTACTTTCAGATGCAACAGAAATTTTTCGGATTCGTCAATCCGTTCGCGAAATATCGGAGTTTGGACTTATAGATGGTTGAGAAACCATCAAAATTTTCGCAATTCTGATACTCGAAACCAATAACTGGAATGGCCGAGGGGAAAAGTACCCACACTATTGTAATCGGGCGAGTTTCTACTTTCAGATGCAACAGAAATTTTTCGAGTTCGTCAATCCGTTCGCGAGATATGGGAGTTTGAATTTAAGGAATGGTTGAGAAAGCATCAAAACTTTCGCAAGTCTGATACTCGAAACCATTAACTACTGTGGCCTAGGGCATAAATACACATACCGTTGTAATCGGGAGAGTTTCTACTTTCAGATGCAATAGGAATTTCTCGAGTTCGTCAATGCGTTCGCGAGATATGGGAGTTTGAAGTTAAGGAATGGTTGAGAAACCATCAAAATTTTCGCAATTCTGATGCTAGAAACGAATAACTACAATGGCCTAGGGGAAAAATATACATACCGTTGTAATTGGGAGAGCTTCTACTTTCAGATGCAACAGAAATTTTTCGGATTCGTCACTCCGTTCGCGAAATATCGGTGTTTGGACTTAAGAGATGGTTGAGAAGCCATCAAAATTTTCGCAATTCTGATGCTAGAAACGAATAACTGGAACGGCCTAGGGGAAAAGTACACATACCATTGTAATCGGGCGAGTTTCTACTTTCAGATGAAACAGGAATTTCTCGAGTTCGACAATCCGTTCGTGAGATTTGGGAGTTTGAGGTTAAGGAATGGTTGAGAAACCATCAAAATTATCGCAAGTCTGATACTCGAAACCAATAACTACAATGGTCTATGGGAAAAGTACACATACCGTTGTAATCGGGAGAGTTTCTACTTTCAGATGCAACAGAAATTTTTCGGATTCGTCAATCCGTTCGCGAAATATCGGAGTTTGGACTTAAGAGATGGTTGAGAAGCCATCAAAATTTTCGCAATTCTGATGCTAGAAACGAATAACTGCAATGGCCTAGGGGAAAAGTACACATACCATTGTAATCGGGCGAGTTTCTACTTTCAGATGCAACAGGAATTTCTCGAGTTCGACAATCCGTTCGCGAGATTTGGGAGTTTGAGGTTAAGGAATGGTTGAGAAACCATCAAAATTATCGCAAGTCTGATACTCGAAACCAATAACTATAATGGCCTAGCGGAAAAATACACATACCTTTGTAATCGGGAGAGTTCCTACTTTCAGATGCAACAGAAATTTTTCGAGTTCGTCAATCCGTTCTCGAGATATGGGAGTTTGAAGTTAAGGAATGGTTGACAAACCATCAAAATTTTCGCACGTCTGATACTCGAAAGCAATAACTACAATGGCCTAGGGGAAAAATACACATACCGTTGTAATCGGGAGGGTTTCTACTTTCAGATGCAACAGATATTTTTCGGATTCGTCAATCCGTTCGCGAAATATCGGAGTTTGGAGTTAAGAGATGGTTGAGAAACCATCAAAATTTTCGCAAGTCTGATACTAGAAACCAATAACTGGAATGGCCTAGGGGAAAATTACACACACCATTGTAATCGGGCGAGTTTCTACTTTCAGATGCAAGAGGAATTTCTCGAGTTCGTCAATCCGTTCGCGAGATATGGGAGTTTGAAGTTAAGGAATGGTTAAGAAACCATCAAAATTTTCGCAATTCTGATGCTAGAAACGAATAACTGCAATGGCCTAGGGGAAAAGTACACATACCATTGTAATCGGGCGAGTTTCTACTTTCAGATGCAACAGGAATTTCTCGAATTCGTCAATCCGTTCGCGAAATATCGGAGTTTGAAGTTAAGGCATGGTTGAGAAACCATCAAAATTTTCGCAAGTCTGGTGCTCGAAACCAAGAACTACAATGGCCTGGGGGGAAAATACACATATCGTTGTAATCGGGAGAGTTTCAGCTTTCAGATGCAACAGGAATTTCTCGAGTTCGTCATTCCGTTCGCGAGATATGGGTGCTTGAAGTTAAGGAATCGTTGAGAAACCATCAAAATTTTCGCAAGTCTGATACTCGAAACCAATAACTGCTATGGCCTAGTGCAAAAATAAACATACCGTTGTAATCGGACGAGTTTCTGCTTTCAGATGCAACAGGAATTTCTCGACTTTCTCAATCCGTTCGCGAGATATGGGAGTTTGAAGTTAAGGAATGAATGAGAAACAATCAAAATTTTCGCAAGTCTGATACTCGAAACCAATAACTACCATGGCCTAGGGCAAAAATACACATACCGTTGTAATCGGGCGCGTTTCTGCTTTCAGATGCAACAGGAATTTCTCGAGTTCGTCAATCCGTTCGCGAGATATGGGAGTTTGAAGTTAAGGAATGGTTGAGAAACCATCAAAATTTTCGCAAGTCTGATACTCGAAACCAATAACTACAATGGCCTGGAGGAAAAGTACACATGCCGTTGTAATCGGAAGGGTTTCTACTTTCAGAAGCAACAGAAATTATTCGGATTCGTCAATCCGTTCGCGAAATAACGGAGTTTGGAGTTAAGGGATGGTTGAGAAACCATCAAAATTTCGCAAGTCTGATACTCGAAACCAATAACGGGAATGACCTAGGGGAAAAGTACACACACCATTGTAATCGGGCGAGTTTCTACTTTCAGATGCAACAGAAATTATTCGGATTCGTCAATCCGTTCGCGAAATATCGGAGTTTGGAGTTAAGAGATGGTTGAGAAACCATCAAAATTTTCGCAAATCTGATGCTCAAAAACCAATAAGTGGAATGGCCTAGGGGAAAAGTACACATACCGTTGTAATCGGGCGAGTTTTTGCTTTCAGATGCAACAGGAATTTCTCGAGTTCGTCAATCCGTTCGCGGGATATGGGAGTTTGAAGTTAAGGAATGGTTGAGAAACCATCAAAATTTCGCAAGTCTGATACTCGAAACCAATAACGGGAATGACCTAGGGGAAAGGTACACACACCATTGTAATCGGGCGAGTTTCTGCTTTCAGGTGCAACAGGAATTTCACGAGTTCGTCAATCCGTTCGCGAGATATGGGAGTTTGAAGTTAAGGAATGGTTGAGAAACCATCAAAATTTCGCAAGTCTAATACTCGAAACCAATAACGGGAATGACCTAGTGTAAAAGTACACACACCATTATAATCGGGCGAGTTTCTACTTTCAGATGCAACAGGAATTTCTCGAGTTCGTCAATCCGTTCGCGAGATATGGGAGTTTGAAGTTAAGGAATGGTTGAGAAACCATCAAAATTTTCGCAATTCTGATGCTAGAAACGAATAACTACAATGGCCTAGGGGAAAAATATACATACCGTTGTAATCGGGAGAGCTTCTACTTTCAGATGCAACAGAAATTTTTCGGATTCATCACTCCGTTCGCGAGATATGGGAGTTTGAAGTTAAGGAATGGTTGAGAAACCATCAAAATTTTCGCAAGTCTGATACTCGAAACCAATAACTGGAATTGCCTAGGGGAAAAGTACACACACCATTGTAATCGGGCGAGTTTCTACTTTCAGATGCAACAGAAATTTTTCGGATTCGTCAATCCGTTCGCGAAATATCGGAGTTTGGACTTAAGAGATGATTGAGAAACCATCAAAATTTTCGCAATTCTGATGCTAGAAACGAATAACTGGAATGGCCTAGGGGAAAGGTACACATAGCATTGTAATCGGGCGAGTTTCTACTTTCAGATGCAACAGGAATTTCTCGAGTTCGTCAATCCGTTCGCGAGATATGGGAGTTTGAAGTTAAGGAATGGTTGACAAACCATCAAAATTTTCGCAAGTCTGGTACTCGAAACCAATAACTACAATGGCCTAGGTGAATAGTACACATACCATTGTAATCGGGAGAGTTTCTACTTTCAGATGCAACAGGAATTTCTCGAGTTCGTCAATCCGTTCGCGAGATATGGGAGTTTGAAGTTAAGGAACGGTTGAGAAACCATCAAAATTTTCGCGAGTCTGATACTCGAAACCAATAACTACAATGGCCTAGGGGAAAAATACACATACCGTTGTAATCGGGAGAGTTTCTACTTTCAGATGCAACAGAAATTTTTCGGATTCGTCAATCCGTTCGCGAAATATCGGAGTTTGGACTTAAGAGATGGTTGAGAAACCATCAAAATTTTCGCAAGTCTGATACTCGAAACCAATAACTACAATGGCCTGGAGGAAAAGTACACATGCCGTTGTAATCGGAAGGGTTTCTACTTTCAGAAGCAACAGAAATTATTCGGATTCGTCAATCCGTTCGCGAAATAACGGAGTTTGGAGTTAAGGGATGGTTGAGAAACCATCAAAATTTCGCAAGTCTGATACTCGAAACCAATAACGGGAATGACCTAGGGGAAAAGTACACACACCATTGTAATCGGGCGAGTTTCTACTTTCAGATGCAACAGAAATTATTCGGATTCGTCAATCCGTTCGCGAAATATCGGAGTTTGGAGTTAAGAGATGGTTGAGAAACCATCAAAATTTTCGCAAATCTGATGCTCAAAAACCAATAAGTGGAATGGCCTAGGGGAAAAGTACACATACCGTTGTAATCGGGCGAGTTTTTGCTTTCAGATGCAACAGGAATTTCTCGAGTTCGTCAATCCGTTCGCGGGATATGGGAGTTTGAAGTTAAGGAATGGTTGAGAAACCATCAAAATTTCGCAAGTCTGATACTCGAAACCAATAACGGGAATGACCTAGGGGAAAGGTACACACACCATTGTAATCGGGCGAGTTTCTGCTTTCAGGTGCAACAGGAATTTCACGAGTTCGTCAATCCGTTCGCGAGATATGGGAGTTTGAAGTTAAGGAATGGTTGAGAAACCATCAAAATTTCGCAAGTCTAATACTCGAAACCAATAACGGGAATGACCTAGTGTAAAAGTACACACACCATTGTAATCGGGCGAGTTTCTACTTTCGGATGCAAAAGATATTATTCGGATTCGTCAATCCGTTCGCGAAATATCGGAGTTTGGAGTTAAGAGATGGTTGAGAAACCATCAAAATTTTCGCAAGTCTGATACTCAAAAACCAATAACAGGAATGGCCTAGGGTAAAAGTACACACACCATTGTAATCGGGTGAGTTTCTACTTTCAGATGCAACAGAAATTATTCGGATTCGTCAATCCGTTCGCGAAATATCGGAGTTTGGAGTTAAGAGATGGTTGAGAAACCATCAAAATTTTCGCAAATCTGATGCTCAAAAACCAATAAGTGGAATGGCCTAGGGGAAAAGTACACATACCGTTGTAATCGGGCGAGTTTTTGCTTTCAGATGCAACAGGAATTTCTCGAGTTCGTCAATCCGTTCGCGGGATATGGGAGTTTGAAGTTAAGGAATGGTTGATTAACCATCAAAATTTTCGCAAGTCTGATGCTAGAAACGAATAACTGGAATGGCCTAGGGGAAAAGTACACATAGCATTGTAATTGGGCGAGTTTCTACTTTCAGATGCAACAGAAATTTTTCGGATTCTTCAATCCGTTCGCGAAATATCGGTGTTTGGACTTAAGAGATGGTTGAGAAGCCATCAAAATTTTCGCAATTCTGATGCTAGAAACGAATAACAGGAACGGCCTAGGGGAAAAGTACACATACCATTGTAATCGGGCGAGTTTCTACTTTCAGATGCAACAGGAATTTCTCGAGGTCGACAATCCGTTCGTGAGATTTGGGAGTTTGAGGTTAAGGAATGGTTGAGAAACCATCAAAATTATCGCAAGTCTGATACTCGAAACCAATAACTACAATGGTCTATGGGAAAAGTACACATACCGTTGTAATCGGGAGAGTTTCTACTTTCAGATGCAACAGACATTTTTCGGATTCGTCAATCCGTTCGCGAAATATCGGAGTTTGGACTTAAGAGATGGTTGAGAAGCCATCAAAATTTTCGCAATTCTGAAGCTAGAAACGAATAACTGCAATGGCCTAGGGGAAAAGTACACATACCATTGTAATCGGGCGAGTTTCTACTTTCAGATGCAACAGGAATTTCTCGAGTTCGACAATCCGTTCGCGAGATTTGGGAGTTTGAGGTTAAGGAATGGTTGAGAAACCATCAAAATTATCGCAAGTCTGATACTCGAAACCAATAACTATAATGGCCTAGCGGAAAAATACACATACCTTTGTAATCGGGAGAGTTCCTACTTTCAGATGCAACAGAAATTTTTCGAGTTCGTCAATCCGTTCTCGAGATATGGGAGTTTGAAGTTAAGGAATGGTTGACAAACCATCAAAATTTTCGCATGTCTGATACTCGAAAGCAATAACTACAATGGCCTAGGGGAAAAATACGCATACCGTTGTAATCGGGAGGGTTTCTACTTTCAGATGCAACAGATATTTTTCGGATTCGTCAATCCGTTCGCGAAATATCGGAGTTTGGAGTTAAGAGATGGTTGAGAAACCATCAAAATTTTCGCAAGTCTGATACTAGAAACCAATAACTGGAATGGCCTAGGGGAAAATTACACACACCATTGTAATCGGGCGAGTTTCTACTTTCAGATGCAACAGGAATTTCTCGAGTTCGACAATCCGTTCGCGAGATTTGGGAGTTTGAGGTTAAGGAATGGTTGAGAAACCATCAAAATTTTCGCAATTCTGATGCTAGAAACGAATAACTACAATGGCCTAGGGGAAAAATATACATACCGTTGTAATTGGGAGAGCTTCTACTTTCAGATGCAACAGAAATTTTTCGGATTCGTCACTCCGTTCGCGAAATATCGGTGTTTGGACTTAAGAGATGGTTGAGAAGCCATCAAAATTTTCGCAATTCTGATGCTAGAAACGAATAACTGGAATGGCCTAGGGGAAAGGTACACATAGCATTGTAATCGGGCGAGTTTCTACTTTCAGATGCAACAGGAATTTCTCGAGTTCGACAATCCGTTCGCGAGATTTGGGAGTTTGAGGTTAAGGAATGGTTGAGAAACCATCAAAATTATCGCAAGTCTGATACTCGAAACCAATAACTATAATGGCCTAGCGGAAAAATACACATACCTTTGTAATCGGGAGAGTTCCTACTTTCAGATGCAACAGAAATTTTTCGAGTTCGTCAATCCGTTCTCGAGATATGGGAGTTTGAAGTTAAGGAATGGTTGACAAACCATCAAAATTTTCGCATGTCTGATACTCGAAAGCAATAACTACAATGGCCTAGGGGAAAAATACACATACCGTTGTAATCGGGAGGGTTTCTACTTTCAGATGCAACAGATATTTTTCGGATTCGTCAATCCGTTCGCGAAATATCGGAGTTTGGAGTTAAGAGATGGTTGAGAAACCATCAAAATTTTCGCAAGTCTGATACTAGAAACCAATAACTGGAATGGCCTAGGGGAAAATTACACACACCATTGTAATCGGGCGAGTTTCTACTTTCAGATGCAAGAGGAATTTCTCGAGTTCGTCAATCCGTTCGCGAGATATGGGAGTTTGAAGTTAAGGAATGGTTGAGAAACCATCAAAATTTTCGCAATTCTGATGCTAGAAACGAATAACTACAATGGCCTAGGGGAAAAATATACATACCGTTGTAATTGGGAGAGCTTCTACTTTCAGATGCAACAGAAATTTTTCGGATTCGTCACTCCGTTCGCGAAATATCGGTGTTTGGACTTAAGAGATGGTTGAGAAGCCATCAAAATTTTCGCAATTCTGATGCTAGAAACGAATAACTGGAATGGCCTAGGGGAAAGGTACACATAGCATTGTAATCGGGCGAGTTTCTACTTTCAGATGCAACAGGAATTTCTCGAGTTCGTCAATCCGTTCGCGAGATATGGCAGTTTGAAGTTAAGGAATGGTTGAGAAACCATCAAAATTTTCGCAAGTCTGATGCTAGAAACGAATAACTGGAATGGCCTAGGGGAAAAGTACACATAGCATTGTAATTTGGCGAGTTTCTACTTTCAGATGCAACAGAAATTTTTCGGATGCGTCAATCCGTTCGCGAAATATCGGAGTTTGGACTTATAGATGGTTGAGAAACCATCAAAATTTTCGCAATTCTGATACTCGAAACCAATAACTGGAATGGCCGAGGGGAAAAGTACCCACACTATTGTAATCGGGCGAGTTTCTACTTTCAGATGCAACAGAAATTTTTCGAGTTCGTCAATCCGTTCGCGAGATATGGGAGTTTGAATTTAAGGAATGGTTGAGAAAGCATCAAAACTTTCGCAAGTCTGATACTCGAAACCATTAACTACTATGGCCTAGGGCATAAATACACATACCGTTGTAATCGGGAGAGTTTCTACTTTCAGATGCAATAGGAATTTCTCGAGTTCGTCAATGCGTTCGCGAGATATGGGAGTTTGAAGTTAAGGAATGGTTGAGAAACCATCAAAATTTTCGCAATTCTGATGCTAGAAACGAATAACTACAATGGCCTAGGGGAAAAATATACATACCGTTGTAATTGGGAGAGCTTCTACTTTCAGATGCAACAGAAATTTTTCGGATTCGTCACTCCGTTCGCGAAATATCGGTGTTTGGACTTAAGAGATGGTTGAGAAGCCATCAAAATTTTCGCAATTCTGATGCTAGAAACGAATAACTGGAACGGCCTAGGGGAAAAGTACACATACCATTGTAATCGGGCGAGTTTCTACTTTCAGATGCAACAGGAATTTCTCGAGTTCGACAATCCGTTCGTGAGATTTGGGAGTTTGAGGTTAAGGAATGGTTGAGAAACCATCAAAATTATCGCAAGTCTGATACTCGAAACCAATAACTACAATGGTCTATGGGAAAAGTACACATACCGTTGTAATCGGGAGAGTTTCTACTTTCAGATGCAACAGAAATTTTTCGGATTCGTCAATCCGTTCGCGAAATATCGGAGTTTGGACTTAAGAGATGGTTGAGAAGCCATCAAAATTTTCGCAATTCTGATGCTAGAAACGAATAACTGCAATGGCCTAGGGGAAAAGTACACATACCATTGTAATCGGGCGAGTTTCTACTTTCAGATGCAACAGGAATTTCTCGAGTTCGACAATCCGTTCGCGAGATTTGGGAGTTTGAGGTTAAGGAATGGTTGAGAAACCATCAAAATTATCGCAAGTCTGATACTCGAAACCAATAACTATAATGGCCTAGCGGAAAAATACACATACCTTTGTAATCGGGAGAGTTCCTACTTTCAGATGCAACAGAAATTTTTCGAGTTCGTCAATCCGTTCTCGAGATATGGGAGTTTGAAGTTAAGGAATGGTTGACAAACCATCAAAATTTTCGCACGTCTGATACTCGAAAGCAATAACTACAATGGCCTAGGGGAAAAATACACATACCGTTGTAATCGGGAGGGTTTCTACTTTCAGATGCAACAGATATTTTTCGGATTCGTCAATCCGTTCGCGAAATATCGGAGTTTGGAGTTAAGAGATGGTTGAGAAACCATCAAAATTTTCGCAAGTCTGATACTAGAAACCAATAACTGGAATGGCCTAGGGGAAAATTACACACACCATTGTAATCGGGCGAGTTTCTACTTTCAGATGCAAGAGGAATTTCTCGAGTTCGTCAATCCGTTCGCGAGATATGGGAGTTTGAAGTTAAGGAATGGTTAAGAAACCATCAAAATTTTCGCAATTCTGATGCTAGAAACGAATAACTGCAATGGCCTAGGGGAAAAGTACACATACCATTGTAATCGGGCGAGTTTCTACTTTCAGATGCAACAGGAATTTCTCGAATTCGTCAATCCGTTCGCGAAATATCGGAGTTTGAAGTTAAGGCATGGTTGAGAAACCATCAAAATTTTCGCAAGTCTGGTGCTCGAAACCAAGAACTACAATGGCCTGGGGGGAAAATACACATATCGTTGTAATCGGGAGAGTTTCAGCTTTCAGATGCAACAGGAATTTCTCGAGTTCGTCATTCCGTTCGCGAGATATGGGTGCTTGAAGTTAAGGAATCGTTGAGAAACCATCAAAATTTTCGCAAGTCTGATACTCGAAACCAATAACTGCTATGGCCTAGTGCAAAAATAAACATACCGTTGTAATCGGACGAGTTTCTGCTTTCAGATGCAACAGGAATTTCTCGACTTTCTCAATCCGTTCGCGAGATATGGGAGTTTGAAGTTAAGGAATGAATGAGAAACAATCAAAATTTTTGCAAGTCTGATACTCGAAACCAATAACTACCATGGCCTAGGGCAAAAATACACATACCGTTGTAATCGGGCGCGTTTCTGCTTTCAGATGCAACAGGAATTTCTCGAGTTCGTCAATCCGTTCGCGAGATATGGGAGTTTGAAGTTAAGGAATGGTTGAGAAACCATCAAAATTTTCGCAAGTCTGATACTCGAAACCAATAACTACAATGGCCTGGAGGAAAAGTACACATGCCGTTGTAATCGGAAGGGTTTCTACTTTCAGAAGCAACAGAAATTATTCGGATTCGTCAATCCGTTCGCGAAATAACGGAGTTTGGAGTTAAGGGATGGTTGAGAAACCATCAAAATTTCGCAAGTCTGATACTCGAAACCAATAACGGGAATGACCTAGGGGAAAAGTACACACACCATTGTAATCGGGCGAGTTTCTACTTTCAGATGCAACAGAAATTATTCGGATTCGTCAATCCGTTCGCGAAATATCGGAGTTTGGAGTTAAGAGATGGTTGAGAAACCATCAAAATTTTCGCAAATCTGATGCTCAGAAACCAATAAGTGGAATGGCCTAGGGGAAAAGTACACATACCGTTGTAATCGGGCGAGTTTTTGCTTTCAGATGCAACAGGAATTTCTCGAGTTCGTCAATCCGTTCGCGGGATATGGGAGTTTGAAGTTAAGGAATGGTTGAGAAACCATCAAAATTTCGCAAGTCTGATACTCGAAACCAATAACGGGAATGACCTAGGGGAAAGGTACACACACCATTGTAATCGGGCGAGTTTCTGCTTTCAGGTGCAACAGGAATTTCACGAGTTCGTCAATCCGTTCGCGAGATATGGGAGTTTGAAGTTAAGGAATGGTTGAGAAACCATCAAAATTTCGCAAGTCTAATACTCGAAACCAATAACGGGAATGACCTAGTGTAAAAGTACACACACCATTGTAATCGGGCGAGTTTCTACTTTCGGATGCAAAAGAAATTATTCGGATTCGTCAATCCGTTCGCGAAATATCGGAGTTTGGAGTTAAGAGATGGTTGAGAAACCATCAAAATTTTCGCAAGTCTGATACTCAAAAACCAATAACAGGAATGGCCTAGGGTAAAAGTACACACACCATTGTAATCGGGCGAGTTTCTACTTTCAGATGCAACAGAAATTATTCGGATTCGTCAATCCGTTCGCGAAATATCGGAGTTTGGAGTTAAGAGATGGTTGAGAAACCATCAAAATTTTCGCAAATCTGATGCCCAAAAACCAATAAGTGGAATGGCCTAGGGGAAAAGTACACATACCGTTGTAATCGGGCGAGTTTTTGCTTTCAGATGCAACAGGAATTTCTCGAGTTCGTCAATCCGTTCGCGGGATATGGGAGTTTGAAGTTAAGGAATGGTTGAGAAACCATCAAAATTTTCGCAAGTCTGATGCTAGAAACGAATAACTGGAATGGCCTAGGGGAAAAGTACACATAGCATTGTAATTGGGCGAGTTTCTACTTTCAGATGCAACAGAAATTTTTCGGATTCTTCAATCCGTTCGCGAAATATCGGTGTTTGGACTTAAGAGATGGTTGAGAAGCCATCAAAATTTTCGCAATTCTGATGCTAGAAACGAATAACTGGAACGGCCTAGGGGAAAAGTACACATACCATTGTAATCGGGCGAGTTTCTACTTTCAGATGCAACAGGAATTTCTCGAGGTCGACAATCCGTTCGTGAGATTTGGGAGTTTGAGGTTAAGGAATGGTTGAGAAACCATCAAAATTATCGCAAGTCTGATACTCGAAACCAATATCTACAATGGTCTATGGGAAAAGTACACATACCGTTGTAATCGGGAGAGTTTCTACTTTCAGATGCAACAGACATTTTTCGGATTCGTCAATCCGTTCGCGAAATATCGGAGTTTGGACTTAAGAGATGGTTGAGAAGCCATCAAAATTTTCGCAATTCTGATGCTAGAAACGAATAACTGCAATGGCCTAGCGGAAAAGTACACATACCATTGTAATCGGGCGAGTTTCTACTTTCAGATGCAACAGGAATTTCTCGAGTTCGACAATCCGTTCGCGAGATTTGGGAGTTTGAGGTTAAGGAATGGTTGAGAAACCATCAAAATTATCGCAAGTCTGATACTCGAAACCAATAACTATAATGGCCTAGCGGAAAAATACACATACCTTTGTAATCGGGAGAGTTCCTACTTTCAGATGCAACAGAAATTTTTCGAGTTCGTCAATCCGTTCTCGAGATATGGGAGTTTGAAGTTAAGGAATGGTTGACAAACCATCAAAATTTTCGCATGTCTGATACTCGAAAGCAATAACTACAATGGCCTAGGGGAAAAATACACATACCGTTGTAATCGGGAGGGTTTCTACTTTCAGATGCAACAGATATTTTTCGGATTCGTCAATCCGTTCGCGAAATATCGGAGTTTGGAGTTAAGAGATGGTTGAGAAACCATCAAAATTTTCGCAAGTCTGATACTAGAAACCAATAACTGGAATGGCCTAGGGGAAAATTACACACACCATTGTAATCGGGCGAGTTTCTACTTTCAGATGCAAGAGGAATTTCTCGAGTTCGTCAATCCGTTCGCGAGATATGGGAGTTTGAAGTTAAGGAATGGTTGAGAAACCATCAAAATTTTCGCAATTCTGATGCTAGAAACGAATAACTACAATGGCCTAGGGGAAAAATATACATACCGTTGTAATTGGGAGAGCTTCTACTTTCAGATGCAACAGAAATTTTTCGGATTCGTCACTCCGTTCGCGAAATATCGGTGTTTGGACTTAAGAGATGGTTGAGAAGCCATCAAAATTTTCGCAATTCTGATGCTAGAAACGAATAACTGGAATGGCCTAGGGGAAAGGTACACATAGCATTGTAATCGGGCGAGTTTCTACTTTCAGATGCAACAGGAATTTCTCGAGTTCGACAATCCGTTCGCGAGATTTGGGAGTTTGAGGTTTAGGAATGGTTGAGAAACCATCAAAATTATCGCAAGTCTGATACTCGAAACCAATAACTATAATGGCCTAGCGGAAAAATACACATACCTTTGTAATCGGGAGAGTTCCTACTTTCAGATGCAACAGAAATTTTTCGAGTTCGTCAATCCGTTCTCGAGATATGGGAGTTTGAAGTTAAGGAATGGTTGACAAACCATCAAAATTTTCGCATGTCTGATACTCGAAAGCAATAACTACAATGGCCTAGGGGAAAAATACACATACCGTTGTAATCGGGAGGGTTTCTACTTTCAGATGCAACAGATATTTTTCGGATTCGTCAATCCGTTCGCGAAATATCGGAGTTTGGAGTTAAGAGATGGTTGAGAAACCATCAAAATTTTCGCAAGTCTGATACTAGAAACCAATAACTGGAATGGCCTAGGGGAAAATTACACACACCATTGTAATCGGGCGAGTTTCTACTTTCAGATGCAAGAGGAATTTCTCGAGTTCGTCAATCCGTTCGCGAGATATGGGAGTTTGAAGTTAAGGAATGGTTGAGAAACCATCAAAATTTTCGCAATTCTGATGCTAGAAACGAATAACTACAATGGCCTAGGGGAAAAATATACATACCGTTGTAATTGGGAGAGCTTCTACTTTCAGATGCAACAGAAATTTTTCGGATTCGTCACTCCGTTCGCGAAATATCGGTGTTTGGACTTAAGAGATGGTTGAGAAGCCATCAAAATTTTCGCAATTCTGATGCTAGAAACGAATAACTGCAATGGCCTAGGGGAAAAGTACACATACCATTGTAATCGGGCGAGTTTCTACTTTCAGATGCAACAGGAATTTCTCGAGTTCGACAATCCGTTCGCGAGATTTGGGAGTTTGAGGTTAAGGAATGGTTGAGAAACCATCAAAATTATCGCAAGTCTGATACTCGAAACCAATAACTATAATGGCCTAGCGGAAAAATACACATACCTTTGTAATCGGGAGAGTTCCTACTTTCAGATGCAACAGAAATTTTTCGAGTTCGTCAATCCGTTCTCGAGATATGGGAGTTTGAAGTTAAGGAATGGTTGACAAACCATCAAAATTTTCGCATGTCTGATACTCGAAAGCAATAACTACAATGGCCTAGGGGAAAAATACACATACCGTTGTAATCGGGAGGGTTTCTACTTTCAGATGCAACAGATATTTTTCGGATTCGTCAATCCGTTCGCGAAATATCGGAGTTTGGAGTTAAGAGATGGTTGAGAAACCATCAAAATTTTCGCAAGTCTGATACTAGAAACCAATAACTGGAATGGCCTAGGGGAAAATTACACACACCATTGTAATCGGGCGAGTTTCTACTTTCAGATGCAAGAGGAATTTCTCGAGTTCGTCAATCCGTTCGCGAGATATGGGAGTTTGAAGTTAAGGAATGGTTGAGAAACCATCAAAATTTTCGCAATTCTGATGCTAGAAACGAATAACTACAATGGCCTAGGGGAAAAATATACATACCGTTGTAATTGGGAGAGCTTCTACTTTCAGATGCAACAGAAATTTTTCGGATTCGTCACTCCGTTCGCGAAATATCGGTGTTTGGACTTAAGAGATGGTTGAGAAGCCATCAAAATTTTCGCAATTCTGATGCTAGAAACGAATAACTGGAATGGCCTAGGGGAAAGGTACACATAGCATTGTAATCGGGCGAGTTTCTACTTTCAGATGCAACAGGAATTTCTCGAGTTCGTCAATCCGTTCGCGAGATATGGCAGTTTGAAGTTAAGGAATGGTTGAGAAACCATCAAAATTTTCGCAAGTCTGATGCTAGAAACGAATAACTGGAATGGCCTAGGGGAAAAGTACACATAGCATTGTAATTGGGCGAGTTTCTACTTTCAGATGCAACAGAAATTTTTCGGATTCGTCAATCCGTTCGCGAAATATCGGAGTTTGGACTTATAGATGGTTGAGAAACCATCAAAATTTTCGCAATTCTGATACTCGAAACCAATAACTGGAATGGCCGAGGGGAAAAGTACCCACACTATTGTAATCGGGCGAGTTTCTACTTTCAGATGCAACAGAAATTTTTCGAGTTCGTCAATCCGTTCGCGAGATATGGGAGTTTGAATTTAAGGAATGGTTGAGAAAGCATCAAAACTTTCGCAAGTCTGATACTCGAAACCATTAACTACTATGGCCTAGGGCATAAATACACATACCGTTGTAATCGGGAGAGTTTCTACTTTCAGATGCAATAGGAATTTCTCGAGTTCGTCAATGCGTTCGCGAGATATGGGAGTTTGAAGTTAAGGAATGGTTGAGAAACCATCAAAATTTTCGCAATTCTGATGCTAGAAACGAATAACTACAATGGCCTAGGGGAAAAATATACATACCGTTGTAATTGGGAGAGCTTCTACTTTCAGATGCAACAGAAATTTTTCGGATTCGTCACTCCGTTCGCGAAATATCGGTGTTTGGACTTAAGAGATGGTTGAGAAGCCATCAAAATTTTCGCAATTCTGATGCTAGAAACGAATAACTGGAACGGCCTAGGGGAAAAGTACACATACCATTGTAATCGGGCGAGTTTCTACTTTCAGATGCAACAGGAATTTCTCGAGTTCGACAATCCGTTCGTGAGATTTGGGAGTTTGAGGTTAAGGAATGGTTGAGAAACCATCAAAATTATCGCAAGTCTGATACTCGAAACCAATAACTACAATGGTCTATGGGAAAAGTACACATACCGTTGTAATCGGGAGAGTTTCTACTTTCAAATGCAACAGAAATTTTTCGGATTCGTCAATCCGTTCGCGAAATATCGGAGTTTGGACTTAAGAGATGGTTGAGAAGCCATCAAAATTTTCGCAATTCTGATGCTAGAAACGAATAACTGCAATGGCCTAGGGGAAAAGTACACATACCATTGTAATCGGGCGAGTTTCTACTTTCAGATGCAACAGGAATTTCTCGAGTTCGACAATCCGTTCGCGAGATTTGGGAGTTTGAGGTTAAGGAATGGTTGAGAAACCATCAAAATTATCGCAAGTCTGATACTCGAAACCAATAACTATAATGGCCTAGCGGAAAAATACACATACCTTTGTAATCGGGAGAGTTCCTACTTTCAGATGCAACAGAAATTTTTCGAGTTCGTCAATCCGTTCTCGAGATATGGGAGTTTGAAGTTAAGGAATGGTTGACAAACCATCAAAATTTTCGCAAGTCTGATACTCGAAAGCAATAACTACAATGGCCTAGGGGAAAAATACACATACCGTTGTAATCGGGAGGGTTTCTACTTTCAGATGCAACAGATATTTTTCGGATTCGTCAATCCGTTCGCGAAATATCGGAGTTTGGAGTTAAGAGATGGTTGAGAAACCATCAAAATTTTCGCAAGTCTGATACTAGAAACCAATAACTGGAATGGCCTAGGGGAAAATTACACACACCATTGTAATCGGGCGAGTTTCTACTTTCAGATGCAAGAGGAATTTCTCGAGTTCGTCAATCCGTTCGCGAGATATGGGAGTTTGAAGTTAAGGAATGGTTGAGAAACCATCAAAATTTTCGCAATTCTGATGCTAGAAACGAATAACTACAATGGCCTAGGGGAAAAATATACATACCGTTGTAATTGGGAGAGCTTCTACTTTCAGATGCAACAGAAATTTTTCGGATTCGTCACTCCGTTCGCGAAATATCGGTGTTTGGACTTAAGAGATGGTTGAGAAGCCATCAAAATTTTCGCAATTCTGATGCTAGAAACGAATAACTGGAACGGCCTAGGGGAAAAGTACACATACCATTGTAATCGGGCGAGTTTCTACTTTCAGATGCAACAGGAATTTCTCGAGTTCGACAATCCGTTCGTGAGATTTGGGAGTTTGAGGTTAAGGAATGGTTGAGAAACCATCAAAATTATCGCAAGTCTGATACTCGAAACCAATAACTACAATGGTCTAGGGGAAAAGAACACATACCGTTGTAATCGGGAGAGTTTCTACTTTCAGATGCAACAGAAATTTTTCGTATTCGTCAATCCGTTCGCGAAATATC
The DNA here is from genome assembly GCF_051014685.1 of Ptiloglossa arizonensis. Lineage (NCBI taxonomy): Eukaryota > Metazoa > Arthropoda > Insecta > Hymenoptera > Colletidae > Ptiloglossa > Ptiloglossa arizonensis. Next base: position 330,991 of record NW_027478835.1, on the reverse strand, counting down.
GGAGTTTGGACTTAAGAGATGGTTGAGAAGCCATCAAAATTTTCGCAATTCTGATGCTAGAAACGAATAACTGCAATGGCCTAGGGGAAAAGTACACATACCATTGTAATCGGGCGAGTTTCTACTTTCAGATGCAACAGGAATTTCTCGAGTTCGACAATCCGTTCGCGAGATTTGGGAGTTTGAGGTTAAGGAATGGTTGAGAAACCATCAAAATTATCGCAAGTCTGATACTCGAAACCAATAACTATAATGGCCTAGCGGAAAAATACACATACCTTTGTAATCGGGAGAGTTCCTACTTTCAGATGCAACAGAAATTTTTCGAGTTCGTCAATCCGTTCTCGAGATATGGGAGTTTGAAGTTAAGGAATGGTTGACAAACCATCAAAATTTTCGCATGTCTGATACTCGAAAGCAATAACTACAATGGCCTAGGGGAAAAATACACATACCGTTGTAATCGGGAGGGTTTCTACTTTCAGATGCAACAGATATTTTTCGGATTCGTCAATCCGTTCGCGAAATATCGGAGTTTGGAGTTAAGAGATGGTTGAGAAACCATCAAAATTTTCGCAAGTCTGATACTAGAAACCAATAACTGGAATGGCCTAGGGGAAAATTACACACACCATTGTAATCGGGCGAGTTTCTACTTTCAGATGCAAGAGGAATTTCTCGAGTTCGCCAATCCGTTCGCGAGATATGGGAGTTTGAAGTTAAGGAATGGTTGAGAAACCATCAAAATTTTCGCAATTCTGATGCTAGAAACGAATAACTACAATGGCCTAGGGGAAAAATATACATACCGTTGTAATTGGGAGAGCTTCTACTTTCAGATGCAACAGAAATTTTTCGGATTCGTCACTCCGTTCGCGAAATATCGGTGTTTGGACTTAAGAGATGGTTGAGAAGCCATCAAAATTTTCGCAATTCTGATGCTAGAAACGAATAACTGGAATGGCCTAGGGGAAAGGTACACATATCATTGTAATCGGGCGAGTTTCTACTTTCAGATGCAACAGGAATTTCTCGAGTTCGTCAATCCGTTCGCGAGATATGGCAGTTTGAAGTTAAGGAATGGTTGAGAAACCATCAAAATTTTCGCGAGTCTGATACTCGAAACCAATAACTACAATGGCCTAGGGGAAAAGTACACATACCATTGTAATCGGGCGAGTTTCTACTTTCAGATGCAACAGGAATTTCTCGAGTTCGTCAATCCGTTCGCGAGATATGGGAGTTTGAAGTTAAGGAACGGTTGAGAAACCATCAAAATTTTCGCGAGTCTGATACTCGAAACCAATAACTGCAATGGCCTAGGGGAAAAATAGACATACCGTTGTAATCGGGAGAGATTCTACTTTCAGATGCAACAGAAATTTTTCGGATTCGTCACTCCGTTCGCGAAATATCGGTGTTTGGACTTAAGAGATGGTTGAGAAGCCATCAAAATTTTCGCAATTCTGATGCTAGAAACGAATAACTGGAACGGCCTAGGGGAAAAGTACACATACCATTGTAATCGGGCGAGTTTCTACTTTCAGATGCAACAGGAATTTCTCGAGTTCGTCAATCCGTTCTCGAGATATGGGAGTTTGAAGTTAAGGAATGGTTGAGAAACCATCAAAATTTTCGCAAGTCTGATGCTAGAAACGAATAACTGGAATGGCCTAGTGGAAAAGTACATATAGCATTGTAATCGGGCGAGTTTCTACTTTCAGATGCAACAGAAATTTTTCGGATTCGTCAATCCGTTCGCGAAATATCGGAGCTTGGACTTATAGATGGTTGAGCAACCATCAAAATTTTCGCAATTCTGATACTAGAAACCAATAACTGGAATTGCCTATAGGAAAAGTACACACACCATTGTAATCGGGCGAGTTTCTACTTTCAGATGCAACAGAAATTTTTCGAGTTCGTCAATCCGTTCTCGAGATATGGGAGTTTGAAGTTAAGGAATGGTTGAGAAACCATCAAAATTTTCGCAAGTCTGATGCTAGAAACGAATAACTGGAATGGCCTAGTGGAAAAGTACATATAGCATTGTAATCGGGCGAGTTTCTACTTTCAGATGCAACAGAAATTTTTCGGATTCGTCAATCCGTTCGCGAAATATCGGAGCTTGGACTTATAGATGGTTGAGAAACCATCAAAATTTTCGCAATTCTGATACTCGAAACCAATAACTGGAATGGCCGAGGGGAAAAGTACCCACACTATTGTAATCGGGCGAGTTTCTACTTTCAGATGCAACAGAAATTTTTCGAGTTCGTCAATCCGTTCGCGAGATATGGGAGTTTGAATTTAAGGAATGGTTGAGAAAGCATCAAAACTTTCGCAAGTCTGATACTCGAAACCATTAACTACTATGGCCTAGGGCATAAATACACATACCGTTGTAATCGGGAGAGTTTCTACTTTCAGATGCAATAGGAATTTCTCGAGTTCGTCAATGCGTTCGCGAGATATGGGAGTTTGAAGTTAAGGAATGGTTGAGAAACCATCAAAATTTTCGCAATTCTGATGCTAGAAACGAATAACTACAATGGCCTAGGGGAAAAATATACATACCGTTGTAATTGGGAGAGCTTCTACTTTCAGATGCAACAGAAATTTTTCGGAATCGTCACTCCGTTCGCGAAATATCGGTGTTTGGTCTTAAGAGATGGTTGAGAAGCCATCAAAATTTTCGCAATTCTGATGCTAGAAACGAATATCTGGAATGGCCTAGGGGAAAAGTACACATACCATTGTAATCGGGCGAGTTTCTACTTTCAGATGCAACAGGGATTTCTCGAGTTCGACAATCCGTTCGTGAGATTTGGGAGTTTGAGGTTAAGGAATGGTTGAGAAACCATCAAAATTATCGCAAGTCTGATACTCGAAACCAATAACTACAATGGTCTAGGGGAAAAGTACACATACCGTTGTAATCGGGAGAGTTTCTACTTTCAGATGCAACAGAAATTTTTCGGATTCGTCAATCCGTTCGCGAAATATCGGAGTTTGGACTTAAGAGATGGTTGAGAAGCCATCAAAATTTTCGCAATTCTGATGCTAGAAACGAATAACTGCAATGGCCTAGGGGAAAAGTACACATACCATTGTAATCGGGCGAGTTTCTACTTTCAGATGCAACAGGAATTTCTCGAGTTCGACAATCCGTTCGCGAGATTTGGGAGTTTGAGGTTAAGGAATGGTTGAGAAACCATCAAAATTTCGCAAGTCTGATACTCCAAACCAATAACTACAATGGCCTAGGGGAAAAATACTCATACCGTTGTAATCGGGAGAGTTTCTACTTTCAGATGCAACAGAAATTTTTCGGATTCCTCAATCCGTTCGCGAAATATCGGAGTTTGGACTTAAGAGATGGTTGAGAAACCATCAAAATTTTCGCAATTCTGATGCTAGAAGCGAATAACTGGAATGGCCTAGGGGAAGAGTACACATACCATTGTAAGCGTGCGAGTTTCTACTTTCAGATGCAACAGGAATTTCTCGAGTTCGTCAATCCGTTCGCGAGATATGGGAGTTTGAAGTTAAGGAATGGTTGAGAAACCATCAAAATTATCGCAATTCTGATACTCGAAACCAGTAACAACAATGGCCTAGGGGAAAATACACATACCGTTGTAATCGGGAGAGTTTCTACTTTCAGATGCAACAGAAATTTTTCGAGTTCGTCAATCCGTTCTCGAGATATGGGAGTTTGAAGTTAAGGAATGGTTGACAAACCATCAAAATTTTCGCAAGTCTGATACTCGAAACCAATAACTACAGTGGCCTAGGGGAAAAATACACATACCGTTGTAATCGGGAGAGTTTCTACTTTCAGATGCAACAGAAATTTTTCGGATTCGTCAATCCGTTCGCGAAATATCGGAGTTTGGACTTAAGAGATGGTTGAGAAGCCATCAAAATTTTCGCAATTCTGATGCTAGAAACGAATAACTGGAATGGCCTAGGGGAAAAGTACACATACCATTGTAATCGGGCGAGTTTCTACTTTCAGATGCAACAGGAATTTCTCGAGTTCGTCAATCCGTTCGCGAGATATGGGAGTTTGAAGTTAAGGCATGGTTGAGAAACCATCAAAATTTCGCAAGGCTGATACTCGAAACCAATAACTACAATGGCCTAGGGGAAAAATACTCATACCGTTGTAATCGGGAGAGTTTCTACTTTCAGATGCAACAGAAATTTTTCGGATTCCTCAATCCGTTCGCGAAATATCGGAGTTTGGACTTAAGAGATGGTTGAGAAACCATCAAAATTTTCGCAAGTCTGACACTCGAAACCAATAACTCACAAAGGCCTAGGGGAAAAGTACACACACCATTGTAATCGGGCAAGTTGCTACTTTCAGATGCAACAGGAATTTCTCGTGTTCGTCAATCCGTTCGCGAGATATGGGAGTTTGAAGTTAAGGAATGGTTGAGAAACCATCAAAATTTTCGCAAGTTTGATACTCGAAACCAATAACTGGAATGACCTAGGGGAAACGTACACACACCATTGTAATCGGGCGAGTTTCTACTTTCAGATGCAACAGGAATGTCTCGAGTTCGTCAATCCGTTCGCGAGATATGGGAGTTTGAAGTTAAGGAATGGTTGAGAAACCATCAAAATTTTCGCAAGACTGATACTCGAAACCAATAACTGGAATGGCCTAGGGGAAATGTACACACACCATTGTAATCGGGCGAGTTTCTACTTTCAGATGCAACAGGAATTTCTCGAGTTCGTCAATCCGTTCGCGAGATATGGGAGTTTGAAGTTAAGGAATGGCTGAGAAACCATCAAAATTTTCGCAAGTCTGATACGCGAAACCAATAACTGGAATGGCCTAGGGGAAAGGTACACACACCATTGTAATCGGCCGAGTTTCTACTTTCAGATGCAACAGGAATTTCTCGAGTTCGTCAATTCGTTCGCGAGATATGGGACTTTGAAGTTAAGGAATGGTTGAGAAACCATCAATATTTTCGCAAGTCTGATACTCGAAATCAATAACTACAAAGGCCGAGTGGAAAAATACACATACCGTTGTAATCGGGAGAGTTTCTACTATCAGATGCAACAGGAATTTCTCGAGTTCGTCAATCCGGTCGCGAGATATGGGAGTTTGAAGATAAGGAATGGTTGAGAAACCATCAAAATTTTCGCTGGTATGATACTCGAAACCAATAACTGGAATGGCCTAGGGGAAAGGTACACAAACCATTGTAATCGGGCGAGTTTCTACTTTCAGATGCAACAGGAAGTTCTCGAGTTCATCAATCCGTTCGCGAGATATGGGAGTTTGAAGTTAAGGAATGGTTGAGAAACCATCAAAATTTTCGCAATTCTGATGCTAGAAACGAATAACTGGAATGGCCTAGGGGAAAAGTACACATACCATTGTAATCGGGCGAGTTTCTACTTTCAGATGCAACAGGAATTTCTCGAGTTCGTCAATCCGTTCGCGAGATATGGGAGTTTGAAGTTAAGGCATGGTTGAGAAACCATCAAAATTTCGCAAGGCTGATACTCGAAACCAATAACTACAATGGCCTAGGGGAAAAATACTCATACCGTTGTAATCGGGAGAGTTTCTACTTTCAGATGCAACAGAAATTTTTCGGATTCCTCAATCCGTTCGCGAAATATCGGAGTTTGGACTTAAGGGATGGTTGAGAAACCATCAAAATTTTCGCAAGTCTGACACTCGAAACCAATAACTCACAAAGGCCTAGGGGAAAAGTACACACACCATTGTAATCGGGCAAGTTGCTACTTTCAGATGCAACAGGAATTTCTCGTGTTCGTCAATCCGTTCGCGAGATATGGGAGTTTGAAGTTAAGGAATGGTTGAGAAACCATCAAAATTTTCGCAAGTTTGATACTCGAAACCAATAACTGGAATGACCTAGGGGAAACGTACACACACCATTGTAATCGGGCGAGTTTCTACTTTCAGATGCAACAGGAATGTCTCGAGTTCGTCAATCCGTTCGCGAGATATGGGAGTTTGAAGTTAAGGAATGGTTGAGAAACCATCAAAATTTTCGCAAGACTGATACTCGAAACCAATAACTGGAATGGCCTAGGGGAAATGTACACACACCATTGTAATCGGGCGAGTTTCTACTTTCAGATGCAACAGGAATTTCTCGAGTTCGTCAATCCGTTCGCGAGATATGGGAGTTTGAAGTTAAGGAATGGCTGAGAAACCATCAAAATTTTCGCAAGTCTGATACGCGAAACCAATAACTGGAATGGCCTAGGGGAAAGGTACACACACCATTGTAATCGGCCGAGTTTCTACTTTCAGATGCAACAGGAATTTCTCGAGTTCGTCAATTCGTTCGCGAGATATGGGACTTTGAAGTTAAGGAATGGTTGAGAAACCATCAATATTTTCGCAAGTCTGATACTCGAAATCAATAACTACAAAGGCCGAGTGGAAAAATACACATACCGTTGTAATCGGGAGAGTTTCTACTATCAGATGCAACAGGAATTTCTCGAGTTCGTCAATCCGGTCGCGAGATATGGGAGTTTGAAGATAAGGAATGGTTGAGAAACCATCAAAATTTTCGCTGGTATGATACTCGAAACCAATAACTGGAATGGCCTAGGGGAAAGGTACACAAACCATTGTAATCGGGCGAGTTTCTACTTTCAGATGCAACAGGAAGTTCTCGAGTTCATCAATCCGTTCGCGAGATATGGGAGTTTGGACTTAAGAGATGGTTGAGAAGCCATCAAAATTTTCGCAATTCTGATGCTAGAAACGAATAACTGGAATGGCCTAGGGGAAAAGTACACATACCATTGTAATCGGGCGAGTTTCTACTTTCAGATGCAACAGGAATTTCTCGAGTTCGTCAATCCGTTCGCGAGATATGGGAGTTTGAAGTTAAGGCATGGTTGAGAAACCATCAAAATTTCGCAAGGCTGATACTCGAAACCAATAACTACAATGGCCTAGGGGAAAAATACTCATACCGTTGTAATCGGGAGAGTTTCTACTTTCAGATGCAACAGAAATTTTTCGGATTCCTCAATCCGTTCGCGAAATATCGGAGTTTGGACTTAAGAGATGGTTGAGAAACCATCAAAATTTTCGCAAGTCTGACACTCGAAACCAATAACTCACAAAGGCCTAGGGGAAAAGTACACACACCATTGTAATCGGGCAAGTTGCTACTTTCAGATGCAACAGGAATTTCTCGTGTTCGTCAATCCGTTCGCGAGATATGGGAGTTTGAAGTTAAGGAATGGTTGAGAAACCATCAAAATTTTCGCAAGACTGATACTCGAAACCAATAACTGGAATGGCCTAGGGGAAATGTACACACACCATTGTAATCGGGCGAGTTTCTACTTTCAGATGCAACAGGAATTTCTCGAGTTCGTCAATCCGTTCGCGAGATATGGGAGTTTGAAGTTAAGGAATGGCTGAGAAACCATCAAAATTTTCGCAAGTCTGATACGCGAAACCAATAACTGGAATGGCCTAGGGGAAAGGTACACACACCATTGTAATCGGCCGAGTTTCTACTTTCAGATGCAACAGGAATTTCTCGAGTTCGTCAATTCGTTCGCGAGATATGGGACTTTGAAGTTAAGGAATGGTTGAGAAACCATCAATATTTTCGCAAGTCTGATACTCGAAATCAATAACTACAAAGGCCGAGTGGAAAAATACACATACCGTTGTAATCGGGAGAGTTTCTACTTTCAGATGCAACAGAAATTTTTCGGATTCCTCAATCCGTTCGCGAAATATCGGAGTTTGGACTTAAGAGATGGTTGAGAAACCATCAAAATTTTCGCAAGTCTGACACTCGAAACCAATAACTCACAAAGGCCTAGGGGAAAAGTACACACACCATTGTAATCGGGAGAGTTTCTACTTTCAGATGCAACAGGAATTTCTCGAGTTCGTCAATCCGGTCGCGAGATATGGGAGTTTGAAGTTAAGGAATGGTTCAGAGACCATCAAAATTTTCGCTGGTCTGATACTCGAAACCAATAACTACAAAGGCCGAGGGGAAAAATGCACATATCCTTGTAATCGGGCCTGTTTCTACTTTCAGATGCAACAGGAATTTCTCGAGTTCGTCAATCCGTTCGCGAGATATGGGGGTTTGAAGTTAAGGAATGGTTGAGAAAACATCAAAATTTTCGCAATTCTGATACTCGAAACAAATAACTGGATAGGCCGGGGAAATGTACACACACCATTGTAATCGGGCGAGTTTCTACTTTCAGATGCAACAGGAATTTCTCGAGTTCGTCAATCCGTTCGCGAGATATGGGAGTTTGAAGTTAAGGAATGGCTAAGAAACCATCAAAATTTTCGCAAGTCTGATACTCGAAACCAATAACTGGAATGACCTAGGGGAAATGTACACACACCATTGTAATTGGGCGAGTTTCTACTTTCAGATGCAACAGGAATTTCTCGAGTTCTTCAATCCATTCGCGAGGTATGGGAGTTTGAAGTTAAGGAATGGTTGAGAAACCATCAAAATTTTCGCAATTCTGATGCTAGAAACGAATAACTGGAATGGCCTAGGGGAAAGGTACCCAAACTGTTGTATTCGGGAGAGTTTCTACTTTCAGATGCAACAGGAATTTCTCTAGTTCGTCAATCCGGTCGCGAGATATGGGAGTTTGAAGATAAGGAATGGTAGAGATACCATCAAAATTTTCCCAAGTTTGATACTCGAAACCAATAACTGGAATGACCTAGGGGAAACGTACACACACCATTGTAATCGGGCGAGTTTCTACTTTCAGATGCAACAGGAATGTCTCGAGTTCGTCAATCCGTTCGCGAGATATGGGAGTTTGAAGTTAAGGAATGGTTGAGAAACCATCAAAATTTTCCCAAGTTTGATACTCGAAACCAATAACTGGAATGACCTAGGGGAAACGTACACACACCATTGTAATCGGGTGAGTTTCTACTTTCAGATGCAACAGGAATGTCTCGAGTTCGTCAATCCGTTCGCGAGATGTGGGAGTTTGAAGTTAAGGAATGGTTGAGAAACCATCAAAATTTTCGCAAGACTGATACTCGAAACCAATAACTGGAATGGCCTAGGGGAAATGTACACACACCATTGTAATCGGGCGAGTTTCTACTTTCAGATGCAACAGGAATTTCTCGAGTTCGTCAATCCGTTCGCGAGATATGGGAGTTTGAAGTTAAGGAATGGCTGAGAAACCATCAAAATTTTCGCAAGTCTGATACTCGAAACCAATAACTGGAAAGACCTCGGGGAAATGTACACACACCATTGTAATCGGGCGAGTCTCTACTTTCAGATGCAACAGGAATTTCTCGAGTTCGTCAATCCGTTCGCGAGATATGGGAGTTTGAAGTTAAGGAATGGTTGAGAAACCATCAAAATTTTCGCAATTCTGATGCTAGATACGAATAACTGGAATGGCCTAGGGGAAAGGTACACACACCATTGTAATCGGGCGAGTTTCTACTTTCAGATGCAACAGTAATTTCTCGAGTTCGTCAATCCGTTCGCGAGATATGGGAGTTTGAAGTTAAGGAATGGCTGAGAAACCATCAAAATTTTCGCAAGTCTGATACTCGAAACCAATAACTGGAATGACCTCGGGGAAATGTACACACACCATTGTAATCGGGCGAGTTTCTACTTTCAGATGCAACAGGAATTTCTCTAGTTCGTCAATCCGGTCGCGAGATATGGGAGTTTGAAGATAAGGAATGGTTGAGAAACCATCAAAATTTTCGCAAGTCTGATACTCGAAACCAATAACTACAAAGGCCTAGGGGAAAAGTACACACACCATTGTAATCGGGCGAGTTGCTACTATCAGATGCAACTGGAATTTCTCGTGTTCGTCAATCCTGTCGCGAGATATGGGAGTTTGAAGATAAGGAATGGTTGAGAAACCATCAAAATTTTCGCAAGTCTGATACTCGAAACCAATAACTACAAAGGCCTAGGGGAAAAGTACACACACCATTGTAATCGGGCGAGTTGCTACTTTCAGATGCAACTGGAATTTCTCGTGTTCGTCAATCCGGTCGCGAGATATGGGAGTTTGAAGTTAAGGAATGGTTGAGAAACCATCAAAATTTTCGCAAGTTTGATACTCGAAACCAATAACTGGAATGACCTAGGGGAAATGTACACACACCATTGTAATCGGGCGAGTTTCTACTTTCAGATGCAACAGGAACTTCTCGAGTTCGTCAAACCGTTCGCGAGATATGGGAGTTTGAAGTTAAGGAATGGTTGAGAAACCATCAAAATGTTCGCATGTCTGATACTCGAAACCAATAACTGGAATGGCCTAGGGGAAATGTACACACACCATTGTAATCGGGCGAGTTTCTACTTTCAGATGCAACAGGAATTTCTCGAGTTCGTCAATCCGTTCGCGAGATATGGGAGTTTGAATTTAAGGAATGGTTGAGAAACCATCAAAATTTTCGCAATTCTGATGCTAGAAACGAATAACTGGAATGGCCTAGGGGAAAGGTACACAAACTGCTGTATTCGGGAGAGTTTCTACTTTCAGATGCAACAGGAATTTCTCTAGTTCGTCAATCCGGTCGCGAGATATGGGAGTTTGAAGATAAGGAATGGTTGAGAAACCATCAAAATTTTCGCAAGTCTGATACTCGAAACCAATAACTACAGAGGCCTAGGGGAAAAGTACACACACCATTGTAATTGGGCGAGTTTCTACTTTCAGATGCAACAGGAATTTCTCGAGTTCTTCAATCCATTCGCGAGGTATGGGAGTTTGAAGTTAAGGAATGGTTGAGAAACCATCAAAATTTTCGCAATTCTGATGCTAGAAACGAATAACTGGAATGGCCTAGGGGAAAGGTACACAAACTGTTGTATTCGGGAGAGTTTCTACTTTCAGATGCAACAGGAATTTCTCTAGTTCGTCAATCCGGTCGCGAGATATGGGAGTTTGAAGATAAGGAATGGTTGAGATACCATCAAAATTTTCCCAAGTTTGATACTCGAAACCAATAACTGGAATGACCTAGGGGAAACGTACACACACCATTGTAATCGGGCGAGTTTCTACTTTCAGATGCAACAGGAATGTCTCGAGTTCGTCAATCCGTTCGCGAGATATGGGAGTTTGAAGTTAAGGAATGGTTGAGAAACCATCAAAATTTTCCCAAGTTTGATACTCGAAACCAATAACTGGAATGACCTAGGGGAAACGTACACACACCATTGTAATCGGGTGAGTTTCTACTTTCAGATGCAACAGGAATGTCTCGAGTTCGTCAATCCGTTCGCGAGATGTGGGAGTTTGAAGTTAAGGAATGGTTGAGAAACCATCAAAATTTTCGCAAGACTGATACTCGAAACCAATAACTGGAATGGCCTAGGGGAAATGTACACACACCATTGTAATCGGGCGAGTTTCTACTTTCAGATGCAACAGGAATTTCTCGAGTTCGTCAATCCGTTCGCGAGATATGGGAGTTTGAAGTTAAGGAATGGCTGAGAAACCATCAAAATTTTCGCAAGTCTGATACTCGAAACCAATAACTGGAAAGACCTCGGGGAAATGTACACACACCATTGTAATCGGGCGAGTCTCTACTTTCAGATGCAACAGGAATTTCTCGAGTTCGTCAATCCGTTCGCGAGATATGGGAGTTTGAAGTTAAGGAATGGTTGAGAAACCATCAAAATTTTCGCAATTCTGATGCTAGATACGAATAACTGGAATGGCCTAGGGGAAAGGTACACACACCATTGTAATCGGGCGAGTTTCTACTTTCAGATGCAACAGTAATTTCTCGAGTTCGTCAATCCGTTCGCGAGATATGGGAGTTTGAAGTTAAGGAATGGCTGAGAAACCATCAAAATTTTCGCAAGTCTGATACTCGAAACCAATAACTGGAATGACCTCGGGGAAATGTACACACACCATTGTAATCGGGCGAGTTTCTACTTTCAGATGCAACAGGAATTTCTCTAGTTCGTCAATCCGGTCGCGAGATATGGGAGTTTGAAGATAAGGAATGGTTGAGAAACCATCAAAATTTTCGCAAGTCTGATACTCGAAACCAATAACTACAAAGGCCTAGGGGAAAAGTACACACACCATTGTAATCGGGCGAGTTGCTACTATCAGATGCAACTGGAATTTCTCGTGTTCGTCAATCCTGTCGCGAGATATGGGAGTTTGAAGATAAGGAATGGTTGAGAAACCATCAAAATTTTCGCAAGTCTGATACTCGAAACCAATAACTACAAAGGCCTAGGGGAAAAGTACACACACCATTGTAATCGGGCGAGTTGCTACTTTCAGATGCAACTGGAATTTCTCGTGTTCGTCAATCCGGTCGCGAGATATGGGAGTTTGAAGTTAAGGAATGGTTGAGAAACCATCAAAATTTTCGCAATTCTGATGCTAGAAACGAATAACTGGAATGGCCTAGGGGAAAGGTACACAAACTGCTGTATTCGGGAGAGTTTCTACTTTCAGATGCAACAGGAATTTCTCTAGTTCGTCAATCCGGTCGCGAGATATGGGAGTTTGAAGATAAGGAATGGTTGAGAAACCATCAAAATTTTCGCAAGTCTGATACTCGAAACCAATAACTACAGAGGCCTAGGGGAAAAGTACACACACCATTGTAATCGGGCGAGTTGCTACTTTCAGATGCAACAGGAATTTCTCGAGTTCGTCAATCCGTTCGCGAGATATGGGAGTTTGAAGTTAAGGAATGGCTGAGAAACCATCAAAATTTTCGCAAGTCTGATACTCGAAACCAATAACTGGAATGACCTCGGGGAAAAGTACACACACCATTGTAATCGGGCGAGTTTCTACTTTCAGATGCAACAGGAATTTCTCTAGTTCGTCAATCCGGTCGCGAGATATGGGAGTTTGAAGATAAGGAATGGTTGAGAAACCATCAAAATTTTCGCAAGTCTGATACTCGAAACCAATAACTGGCATGGCCTAGGGGAAATGTACACACACCATTGTAATCGGGCGAGTTTCTACTTTCAGATGCAACAGGAATTTCTCGAGTTCGTCAATCCGTTCGCGAGATATGGGAGTTTGAAGTTAAGGAATGGTTGAGAAACCATCAAAATTTTCGCAATTCTGATGCTAGATACGAATAACTGGAATGGCCTAGGGGAAAGGTACACACACCATTGTAATCGTGCGAGTTGCTACTTTCAGATGCAACTGGAATTTCTCGTGTTCGTCAATCCGGTCGCGAGATATGGGAGTTTGAAGTGAAGGAATGGTTGAGAAACCATCAAAATTTTCGCAATTCTGATGCTAGAAACGAATAACTGGAATGGCCTAGGGGAAAGGTACACACACCATTGTAATCGGGCGAGTTGCTACTTTCAGATGCAACAGGAATTTCTCGTGTTCGTCAATCCGTTCGCGAGATATGGGAGTTTGAAGTTAAGGAATGGTTGAGAATCCATCAAAATTTTCGCAAGTTTGATACTCGAAACCAATAACTGGAATGACCTAGGGGAAATGTACACACACCATTGTAATCGGGCGAGTTTCTACTTTCAGATGCAACAGGAATTTCTCGAGTTCGTCAATCCGTTCGCGAGATATGGGAGTTTGAAGATAAGGAATGGTTGAGAAACCATCAAAATTTTCGCAAGTCTGATACTCGAAACCAATAACTACAAAGGCCTAGGGGAAAAGTACACACACCATTGTAATCGGGCGAGTTGCTACTTTCAGATGCAATTGGAAATTCTCGTGTTCGTCAATCCGGTCGCGAGATATGGGAGTTTGAAGATAAGGAATGGTTGAGAAACCATCAAAATTTTCGCAAGTCTGATACTCGAAACGAATAACTACAAAGGCCTAGGGGAAAAGTTCACACACCATTGTAATCGGGCGAGTAGCTACTTTCAGATGCAACAGGAATTTCTCGAGTTCGTCAATCCGTTCGCGAGATATGGGAGTTTGAAGTTAAGGAATGGTTGAGAAACCATCAAAATTTTCGCAAGTTTGATACTCGAAACCAATAACTGGAATGACCTAGGGGAAATGTACACACACCATTGTAATCGGGCGAGTTTCTACTTTCAGATGCAACAGGAACTTCTCGAGTTCGTCAAACCGTTCGCGAGATATGGGAGTTTGAAGTTAAGGAATGGTTGAGAAACCATCAAAATGTTCGCATGTCTGATACTCGAAACCAATAACTGGAATGGCCTAGGGGAAATGTACACACACCATTGTAATCGGGCGAGTTTCTACTTTCAGATGCAACAGGAATTTCTCGAGTTCGTCAATCCGTTCGCGAGATATGGGAGTTTGAAGTTAAGGAATGGTTGAGAAACCATCAAAATTTTCGCAATTCTGATGCTAGAAACGAATAACTGGAATGGCCTAGGGGAAAGGTACACAAACTGCTGTATTCGGGAGAGTTTCTACTTTCAGATGCAACAGGAATTTCTCTAGTTCGTCAATCCGGTCGCGAGATATGGGAGTTTGAAGATAAGGAATGGTTGAGAAACCATCAAAATTTTCGCAAGTCTGATACTCGAAACCAATAACTACAGAGGCCTAGGGGAAAAGTACACACACCATTGTAATCGGGCGAGTTGCTACTTTCAGATGCAACAGGAATTTCTCGAGTTCGTCAATCCGTTCGCGAGATATGGGAGTTTGAAGTTAAGGAATGGCTGAGAAACCATCAAAATTTTCGCAAGTCTGATACTCGAAACCAATAACTGGAATGACCTCGGGGAAAAGTACACACACCATTGTAATCGGGCGAGTTTCTACTTTCAGATGCAACAGGAATTTCTCTAGTTCGTCAATCCGGTCGCGAGATATGGGAGTTTGAAGATAAGGAATGGTTGAGAAACCATCAAAATTTTCGCAAGTCTGATACTCGAAACCAATAACTGGCATGGCCTAGAGGAAATGTACACACACCATTGTAATCGGGCGAGTTTCTACTTTCAGATGCAACAGGAATTTCTCGAGTTCGTCAATCCGTTCGCGAGATATGGGAGTTTGAAGTTAAGGAATGGTTGAGAAACCATCAAAATTTTCGCAATTCTGATGCTAGATACGAATAACTGGAATGGCCTAGGGGAAAGGTACACACACCACTGTAATCGTGCGAGTTGCTACTTTCAGATGCAACTGGAATTTCTCGTGTTCGTCAATCCGGTCGCGAGATATGGGAGTTTGAAGTGAAGGAATGGTTGAGAAACCATCAAAATTTTCGCAAGTCTGATGCTAGAAACGAATAACTGGAATGGCCTAGGGGAAAGGTACACACACCATTGTAATCGGGCGAGTTGCTACTTTCAGATGCAACAGGAATTTCTCGTGTTCGTCAATCCGTTCGCGAGATATGGGAGTTTGAAGTTAAGGAATGGTTGAGAATCCATCAAAATTTTCGCAAGTTTGATACTCGAAACCAATAACTGGAATGACCTAGGGGAAATGTACACACACCATTGTAATCGGGCGAGTTTCTACTTTCAGATGCAACAGGAATTTCTCGAGTTCGTCAATCCGTTCGCGAGATATGGGAGTTTGAAGATAAGGAATGGTTGAGAAACCATCAAAATTTTCGCAAGTCTGATACTCGAAACCAATAACTACAAAGGCCTAGGGGAAAAGTACACACACCATTGTAATCGTGCGAGTTGCTACTTTCAGATGCAACTGGAATTTCTCGTGTTCGTCAATCCGGACGCGAGATATGGGAGTTTGAAGATAAGGAATGGTTGAGAAACCATCAAAATTTTCGCAAGTCTGATACTCGAAACGAATAACTACAAAGGCCTAGGGGAAAAGGACACACACCATTGTAATCGGGCGAGTTGCTACTTTCAGATGCAACTGGAATTTCTCGTGTTTGTCAATCCGGTCGCGAGATATGGGAGTTTGAAGTTAAGGAATGGTTGAGAAACCATCAAAATTTTCGCAAGTCTGATACTCGAAACCAATATCTACGATTGCCTAGGGGTAAAATACACATACCTTTGTAATCGGGCGAGATTCTACTTTCACATGCAACAGGAATTTCTCGAGTTCGTTAATGCGTTCGCGAGATATGGCAGTTTGAAGTTAAGGAATGGTTGAGAAACCATCACAAATTTCGCAAGTCTGATACTCGAAACCAATAACTACCATTGCCTAGGGGAAAAATACACATACCCTTGTAATCGGGCGAGTTTCTACTTTCAGATGCAACTGGAATTTCTCGTGTTCGTCAACCCGTCGCGAGATATGGGAGTTTGAAGATAAGGAATGGTTGAGAAACCATCAAAATTTTCGCAATTCTGATGCTAGAAACGAATAACTGGAATGGCCTAGGGGAAAGGTACACAAACTGCTGTATTCGGGAGAGTTTCTACTTTCAGATGCAACAGGAATTTCTCTAGTTCGTCAATCCGGTCGCGAGATATGGGAGTTTGAAGATAAGGAATGGTTGAGAAACCATCAAAATTTTCGCAAGTCTGATACTCCAAACCAATAACTACAAAGGCCTAGGGGAAAAGTACACACACCATTGTAATCGGGCGAGTTGCTACTTTCAGATGCAACAGGAATTTCTCGTGTTCGTCAATCCGTTCGCGAGATATGGGAGTTTGAAGTTAAGGAATGGTTGAGAAACCATCAAAATTTTCGCAAGTTTGATACTCGAAACCAATAACTGGAATGACCTAGGGGAAATGTACACACACCATTGTAATCGGGCGAGTTTCTACTTTCAGATGCAACAGGAATTTCTGGAGTTCGTCAATCCGTTCGCGAGATATGGGAATTTGAAGATAAGGAATGGTAGGGAAACCATCAAAATTTTCGCAAGTCTGATACTCGAAACCAATAACTACAAAGGCCTAGGGGAAAAGTACACCCACCATTGTAATCGGGCGAGTTGCTACTTTCAGATGCAACTGGAATTTCTCGTGTTCGTCAATACGGTCGCGAGATATGGGAGTTTGAAGATAAGGAATGGTTGAGAAACCATCAAAATTTTCGCAAGTCTGATACTCGAAACCAATAACTACAAAGGCCTAGGGGAAAAGTACACACACCATTGTAATCGGGCGAGTTGCTACTTTCAGATGCAACAGGAATTTCTCGTGTTCGTCAATCCGTTCGCGAGATATGGGAGTTTGAAGTTAAGGAATGGTTGAGAAACCATCAAAATTTTCGCAAGTTTGATACTCGAAACCAATAACTGGAATGGCCTAGGGTAAAGGTACACACACCATTGTAATCGGGCGAGTTTCTACTTTCAGATGCAACAGGAATTTCTCGAGTTCGTCAATCCGTTCGCGAGATATGGGAGTTTGAAGTTAAGGAATGGCTGAGAAACCATCAAAATTTTCGCAAGTCTGATACTCGAAACCAATAACTGGAATGACCTCGGGGAAAAGTACACACACCATTGTAATCGTGCGAGTTTCTACTTTCAGATGCAACAGGAATTTCTCGAGTTCGTCAACCCGTCGCGAGATATGGGAGTTTGAAGATAAGCAATGGTTGAGAAACCATCAAAATTTTCGCAAGTCTGATACTCGAAACCAATAACTACAAAGGCCTAGGGGAAAAGTACACACACCATTGTAATCGGGCGAGTTGCTACTTTCAGATGCAACAGGAATTTCTCGTGTTCGTCAATCCGCTCGCGATATATGGGAGTTTGAAGTTAAGGAATGGTTGAGAAACCATCAAAATTTTCGCAAGTTTGATACTCGAAACCAATAACTGGAATGACCTAGGGGAAATGTACACACACCATTGTAATCGGGCGAGTTTCTACTTTCAGATGCAACAGGAATTTCTGGAGTTCGTCAATCCGTTCGCGAGATATGGGAGTTTGAAGATAAGGAATGGTTGGGAAACCATCAAAATTTTCGCAAGTCTGATACTCGAAACCAATAACTACAAAGGCCTAGGGGAAAAGTACACCCACCATTGTAATCGGGCGAGTTGCTACTTTCAGATGCAACTGGAATTTCTCGTGTTCGTCAATCCGGTCGCGAGATATGGGAGTTTGAAGATAAGGAATGGTTGAGAAACCATCAAAATTTTCGCAAGTCTGATACTCGAAACGAATAACTACAAAGGCCTAGGGGAAAAGTACACACACCATTGTAATCGGGCGAGTAGCTACTTTCAGATGCAACAGGAATTTCTCGAGTTCGTCAATCCGTTCGCGAGATATGGGAGTTTGAAGATAAGGAATGGTTGAGAAACCATCAAAATTTTCGCAAGTCTGATACTCGAAACCAATAACTACAAAGGCCTAGGGGAAAAGTACACACACCATTGTAATCGTGCGAGTTGCTACTTTCAGATGCAACTGGAATTTCTCGTGTTCGTCAATACGGTCGCGAGATATGGGAGTTTGAAGATAAGGAATGGTTGAGAAACCATCAAAATTTTCGCAAGTCTGATACTCGAAACGAATAACTACAAAGGCCTAGGGGAAAAGTACACACACCATTGTAATCGGGCGAGTTGCTACTTTCAGATGCAACTGGAATGTCTCGTGTTCGTCAATCCGGTCGCGAGATATGGGAGTTTGAAGTTAAGGAATGGTTGAGAAAGCATCAAAATTTTCGCAAGTTTTATACTCGAAACCAATAACTGGAATGACCTAGGGGAAATGTACACACACCATTGTAATCGGGCGAGTTTCTACTTTCAGATGCAACAGGAATTTCTCGAGTTCGTCAATCCGTTCGCGAGATATGGGAGTTTGAAGATAAGGAATGGTTGAGAAACCATCAAAATTTTCGCAAGTCTGATACTCGAAACCAATAACTACAAAGGCCTAGGGGAAAAGTACACACACCATTGTAATCGGGCGAGTTGCTACTTTCAGATGCAACTGGAATTTCTCGTGTTCGTCAACCCGTCGCGAGATATGGGAGTTTGAAGATAAGGAATGGTTGAGAAACCATCAAAATTTTCGCAATTCTGATGCTAGATACGAATATCTGGAATGGCCTAGGGGAAAGGTACACACACCATTGTAATCGGGCGAGTTTCTACTTTCAGATGCAACAGGAATTTCTCGAGTTCGTCAATCCGTTCGCGAGATATGGGAGTTTGAAGTGAAGGAATGGTTGAGAAACCATCAAAATTTTCGCAATTCTGATACTCGAAACCAATAACTACAAAGGCCTAGGGGAAAAGTACACACACCATTGTAATCGGGCGAGTTGCTACTTTCAGATGCAACTGGAATTTCTCGTGTTCGTCAACCCGTCGCGAGATATGGGAGTTTGAAGATAAGGAATGGTTGAGAAACCATCAAAATTTTCGCAAGTCTGATACTCGAAACCAATAACTACAAAGGCCTAGGGGAAAAGTACACACACCATTGTAATCGGGCGAGTTGCTACTTTCAGATGCAACTGGAATTTCTCGTGTTCGTCAATCCGGTCGCGAGATATGGGAGTTTGAAGATAAGCAATGGTTGAGAAACCATCAAAATTTTCGCAAGTCTGATACTCGAAACCAATAACTACAAAGGCCTAGGGGAAATGTACACACACCATTGTAATCGGGCGAGTTTCTACTTTCAGATGCAACAGGAATTTCTGGAGTTCGTCAATCCGTTCGCGAGATATGGGAGTTTGAAGATAAGGAATGGTTGGGAAACCATCAAAATTTTCGCAAGTCTGATACTCGAAACCAATAACTACAAAGGCCTAGGGGAAAAGTACACCCACCATTGTAATCGGGCGAGTTGCTACTTTCAGATGCAACTGGAATTTCTCGTGTTCGTCAATCCGGTCGCGAGATATGGGAGTTTGAAGATAAGGAATGGTTGCGAAACCATCAAAATTTTCGCAAGTCTGATACTCGAAACGAATAACTACAAAGGCCTAGGGGAAAAGTACACACACCATTGTAATCGGGCGAGTAGCTACTTTCAGATGCAACAGGAATTTCTCGAGTTCGTCAATCCGTTCGCGAGATATGGGAGTTTGAAGATAAGGAATGGTTGAGAAACCATCAAAATTTTCGCAAGTCTGATACTCGAAACCAATAACTACAAAGGCCTAGGGGAAAAGTACACACACCATTGTAATCGGGCGAGTTGCTACTTTCAGATGCAACTGGAATTTCTCGTGTTCGTCAATCCGGTCGCGAGATATGGGAGTTTGAAGATAAGCAATGGTTGAGAAACCATCAAAATTTTCGCAAGTCTGATACTCGAAACCAATAACTACAAAGGCCTAGGGGAAAAGTACACACACCATTGTAATCGGGCGAGTTGCTACTTTCAGATGCAACTGGAATTTCTCGTGTTCGTCAATCCGGTCGCGAGATATGGGAGTTTGAAGATAAGGAATGGTTGCGAAACCATCAAAATTTTCGCAAGTCTGATACTCGAAACGAATAACTACAAAGGCCTAGGGGAAAAGTACACCCACCATTGTAATCGGGCGAGTTGCTACTTTCAGATGCAGCAGGAATTTCTCGAGTTCTTCAATCCGTTCGCGAGATATGGGAGTTTGAAGTTAAGGAATGGCTGAGAAACCATCAAAATTTTCGCAAGTCTGGTACTCGAAACCAATAACTGGAATGACCTCGGGGAAATGTACACACACCATTGTAATCGGGCGAGTTGCTACTTTCAGATGCAATAGGAATGTCTCGAGTTCGTCAATCCGTTCGCGAGATATGGGATTTTGAAGTTAAGGAATGGTTGAGAAACCATTAAAATTTTCGCTGGTATGATACGCGAAACCAATAACTGGAAATGCCTAGGGGAACGGTACACACACCATTGTAATCAGGCGAGTTTCTACTTTCAGATGCAACAGGAATTTCTCGAGTTCGTCTATCCGGTCGCGAGATATGGGAGTTTGAAGATAAGGAATGGTTGAGAAACCATCAAAATTTTCGCAAGTCTGATACTCGAAACCAATAACTACAAAGGCCTAGGGGAAAAGTACACACACCATTGTAATCGGGCGAGTTGCTACTTTCATATGCAACAGGAATTTCTCGTGTTCGTCAATCCGTTCGCGAGATATGGGAGATTGAAGTTAAGGAATGGTTGAGAAACCATCAAAATTTTCGCAAGTTTGATACTCGAAACCAATAACTGGAATGACCTAGGGGAAATGTACACACACCATTGTAATCGGGCGAGTTTCTACTTTCAGATGCAACAGGAATTTCTGGAGTTCGTCAATCCGTTCGCGAGATATGGGAGTTTGAAGATAAGGAATGGTTGGGAAACCATCAAAATTTTCGCAAGTCTGATACTCGAAACCAATAACTACAAAGGCCTAGGGGAAAAGTACACCCACCATTGTAATCGGGCGAGTTGCTACTTTCAGATGCAACTGGAATTTCTCGTGTTCGTCAATCCGGTCGCGAGATATGGGAGTTTGAAGATAAGGAATGGTTGCGAAACCATCAAAATTTTCGCAAGTCTGATACTCGAAACGAATAACTACAAAGGCCTAGGGGAAAAGTACACACACCATTGTAATCGGGCGAGTAGCTACTTTCAGATGCAACAGGAATTTCTCGAGTTCGTCAATCCGTTCTCGAGATATGGGAGTTTGAAGATAAGGAATGGTTGAGAAACCATCAAAATTTTCGCAAGTCTGATACTCGAAACCAATAACTACAAAGGCCTAGGGGAAAAGTACACACACCATTGTAATCGGGCGAGTTGCTACTTTCAGATGCAACTGGAATTTCTCGTGTTCGTCAATCCGGTCGCGAGATATGGGAGTTTGAAGATAAGCAATGGTTGAGAAACCATCAAAATTTTCGCAAGTCTGATACTCGAAACCAATAACTACAAAGGCCTAGGGGAAAAGTACACACACCATTGTAATCGGGCGAGTTGCTACTTTCAGATGCAACTGGAATTTCTCGTGTTCGTCAATCCGGTCGCGAGATATGGGAGTTTGAAGATAAGGAATGGTTGCGAAACCATCAAAATTTTCGCAAGTCTGATACTCGAAACGAATAACTACAAAGGCCTAGGGGAAAAGTACACCCACCATTGTAATCGGGCGAGTTGCTACTTTCAGATGCAGCAGGAATTTCTCGAGTTCTTCAATCCGTTCGCGAGATATGGGAGTTTGAAGTTAAGGAATGGCTGAGAAACCATCAAAATTTTCGCAAGTCTGGTACTCGAAACCAATAACTGGAATGACCTCGGGGAAATGTACACACACCATTGTAATCGGGCGAGTTGCTACTTTCAGATGCAATAGGAATGTCTCGAGTTCGTCAATCCGTTCGCGAGATATGGGATTTTGAAGTTAAGGAATGGTTGAGAAACCATTAAAATTTTCGCTGGTATGATACGCGAAACCAATAACTGGAAATGCCTAGGGGAACGGTACACACACCATTGTAATCAGGCGAGTTTCTACTTTCAGATGCAACAGGAATTTCTCGAGTTCGTCTATCCGTTCGCGAGATATGGGTGTTTGAAGTTAAGGAATGGTTGAGAAACCATCAAAATTTTCGCAAGTCTGATACTCGAAACCAATAACTGGAATGGCCTAGGGGAAAAGTACACACACCATTGTAATCGGGCGAGTTTCTACTTTCAGATGCAACAGGAATTTCTCGAGTTCGTCAATCCTTTCGCGAGATATGGGAGTTTGAAGTTAAGGAATGGTTGAGAAACCATCAAAATTTTCGCAAGTCTGACTCTCGAAACCAATAACTCACAAAGGCCTAGGGGAAAAGTACACACACCATTGTAATCGGGCGAGTTTCTACTTTCAGATGCAACAGGAATTTCTCGAGTTCGTCCATCCGTTCGCGAGATATGGGAGTTTGAAGTTAAGGAATGGTTGAGAAACCATCAAAATGTTCGCAAGTCTGATACTCGAAACCAATAACTGGAATGGCCTAGGGGAAAAGTACACACACCATTGTAATCGGGCGAGTTTCTACTTTCAGATGCAACAGGAATTTCTCGAGTTCGTCAATCCGTTCGCGAGATATGGGATTTTGAAGTTAAGGAATGGTTGAGAAACCATCAAAATTTTCGCAAGTCTGATACTCGAAACCAATAACTACGAAGGCCGAGGGGAAAAATACAAATACCGTTGTAATCGGGAGAATTTCTACATTCAGATGCAACATGAATTTCTCGAGTTCGTCAATCCGGTCGCGAGATATGGGAGTTTGAAATTAAGGAATGGTTGAGAAACCATCAAAATGTTCGCAAGTCTGATACTCGAAACCAATAACTACAAAGGCCTAGGGGAAAAGAACACACACCATTGTAATCGGGCGAGCTTCTACCTTCAGATGCAACAGGAATTTCTCGAGTTCGTCAATCCGTTCGCCAGATATGGGAGTTTGAAGTTAAGGAATGGTTGAGAAACCATTAAAATTTTCGCTGGTATGATACTCGAAACCAATAACTGGAAAGGCCTAGGGGAACGGTACTCACACCATTGTAATCAGGCGAGTTTCTACTTTCAGATGCAACAGGAATTTCTCGAGTTCGTCAATCCGTTCGCGAGATATGGGTGTTTGAAGTTAAGGAATGGTTGAGAAGCCATCAAAATTTTCGCAAGTCTGATACTCGAGACCAACAACTGGAATGGCCTATGGGAAAAGTAAACACACCATTGTAATCTGGCCAGTTTCTACATTCAGATGCAACGGGAATATTTCGGATTCGTCAATCCGTTCGCGAAATATCGGAGTTTGGAGTTAAGAGATGGTGGAAAAACCATCAAAATTTTCGCAAGTCTGATACTGGAAACCAATAACTCACAAAGGCCTAGGGGAAAAATACACATACGGTTGTAATCGGGCGAGTTTCTACTTTCAGATGCAACAGGAATTTCTCGAGTTCGTCCATCCGTTCGCGAGATATGGGAGTTTGAAGTTAAAGAATGGTTGAGAAACCATCAAAATGTTCGCAAGTCTGATACTCGAAACCAATAACTGGAATGGCCTAGGGGAAAAGTACACACACCATTGTAATCGGGCGAGTTTCTACTTTCAGATGCAACAGGAATTTCTCGAGTTCGTCAATCCGTTCGCGATATATGGGAGTTTGAATCTAAGGAATGGTTGAGAATCCATCAAAATTTTCGCAATTCTGATGCTAGAAACGAATAACTGGAATGGCCTAGGGGAAAGGTACTCACACCGTTGTAATCGGGCGAGTTTCTACTTTCAGATGCAGCAGGAATTTCTCGAGTTCGTCAATCCGTTCGCGAGATATGGGAGTTTGAAGTTAAGGAATGGTTGATAAACCATCAAAATTTTCGCAAGTCTGATACTCGAAACCAATAACTCACAAAGGCCTAGGGGAAAAATACACATACCGTTGTAATCGGGCGAGTTTCTACTTTCAGATGCAACAGGAATTTCTCGAGTTCGTCCATCCGTTCGCGAGATATGGGCGTTTGAAGTTAAGGAATGGTTGAGAAACCATCAAAATGTTCGCAAGTCTGATACTCGAAACCAATAACTGGAATGGCCTAGGGGAAAAGTACACACACCATTGTAATCGGGCGAGTTTCTACTTTCAGATGCAATAGGAATTTCTCGAGTTCGTCAATCCGTTCGCGAGATATGGGAGTTTGAATCTAAGGAATGGTTGAGAATCCATCAAAATTTTCGCAATTCTGATGCTAGAAACGAATAACTGGAATGGCCTAGGGGAAAGGTACTCACACCGTTGTAATCGGGCGAGTTTCTACTTTCAGATGCAGCAGGAATTTCTCGAGTTCGTCAATCCGTTCGCGAGATATGGGAGTTTGAAGTTAAGGAATGGTTGATAAACCATCAAAATTTTCGCAAGTCTGATACTCGAAACCAATAACTCACAAAGGCCTAGGGGAAAAATACACATACCGTTGTAATCGGGCGAGTTTCTACTTTCAGATGCAACAGGAATTTCTCGAGTTCGTCCATCCGTTCGCGAGATATGGGCGTTTGAAGTTAAGGAATGGTTGATAAACCATCAAAATTTTCGCAAGTCTGATACTCGAAACCAATAACTCACAAAGGCCTAGGGGAAAAATACACATACCGTTGTAATCGGGCGAGTTTCTACTTTCAGATGCAACAGGAATTTCCCGAGTTCGTCCATCCGTTCGCGAGATATGGGCGTTTGAAGTTAAGGAATGGTTGAGAAACCATCAAAATGTTCGCAAGTCTGATACTCCAAACCAATAACTGGAATCACCTAGGGGAAATGTACACAAACAATTGTAATCGGGCGAGTTTCTACTTTCAGATGCAACAGGAATTTCTCGAGTTCGTCAATCCGTTCGCGAGATATTGGAGTTTGAAGTTAAGGAATGGTTGAGAAACCATCAAAATTTTCGCAATTCTGATGCTAGAAACGAATAACTGGAATGGCCTAGGGGAAAGGTACACAAACCGTTGTATTCGGGAGAGTTTCTACTTTCAGATGCAACAGGAATTTCTCTAGTTCGTCAACCCGGTCGCGAGATATGGGAGTTTGAAATAAGGAATGGTTGAGAAACCATCAAAATTTTCGCAATTCTGATACTCGAAACCAATAACTACAAAGGTCTAGGGGAAAAGTACACACACCATTGTAATCGGGCGAGTTGCTACTTTCAGATGCAACTGGAATTTCTCGTGTTCGTCAACCCGTCGCGAGATATGGGAGTTTGAAGATAAGGAATGGTTGAGAAACCATCAAAATTTTCGCAATTCTGATACTCGAAACCAATAACTACAAAGGTCTAGGGGAAAAGTACACACACCATTGTAATCGGGCGAGTTGCTACTTTCAGATGCAACTGGAATTTCTCGTGTTCGTCAACCCGTCGCGAGATATGGGAGTTTGAATCTAAGGAATGGTTGAGAATCCATCAAAATTTTCGCAATTCTGATGCTAGAAACGAATAACTGGAATGGCCTAGGGGAAAGGTACTCACACCGTTGTAATCGGGCGAGTTTCTACTTTCAGATGCAGCAGGAATTTCTCGAGTTCGTCAATCCGTTCGCGAGATATGGGAGTTTGAAGTTAAGGAATGGTTGATAAACCATCAAAATTTTCGCAAGTCTGATACTCGAAACCAATAACTCACAAAGGCCTAGGGGAAAAATACACATACCGTTGTAATCGGGCGAGTTTCTACTTTCAGATGCAACAGGAATTTCTCGAGTTCGTCCATCCGTTCGCGAGATATGGGCGTTTGAAGTTAAGGAATGGTTGATAAACCATCAAAATTTTCGCAAGTCTGATACTCGAAACCAATAACTCACAAAGGCCTAGGGGAAAAATACACATACCGTTGTAATCGGGCGAGTTTCTACTTTCAGATGCAACAGGAATTTCTCGAGTTCGTCCATCCGTTCGCGAGATATGGGCGTTTGAAATTAAGGAATGGTTGAGAAACCATCAAAATGTTCGCAAGTCTGATACTCCAAACCAATAACTGGAATCACCTAGGGGAAATGTACACACACAATTGTAATCGGGCGAGTTTCTACTTTCAGATGCAACAGGAATTTCTCGAGTTCGTCAATCCGTTCGCGAGATATTGGAGTTTGAAGTTAAGGAATGGTTGAGAAACCATCAAAATTTTCGCAATTCTGATGCTAGAAACGAATAACTGGAATGGCCTAGGGGAAAGGTACACAAACCGTTGTATTCGGGAGAGTTTCTACTTTCAGATGCAACAGGAATTTCTCTAGTTCGTCAACCCGGTCGCGAGATATGGGAGTTTGAAATAAGGAATGGTTGAGAAACCATCAAAATTTTCGCAATTCTGATACTCGAAACCAATAACTACAAAGGTCTAGGGGAAAAGTACACACACCATTGTAATCGGGCGAGTTGCTACTTTCAGATGCAACTGGAATTTCTCGTGTTCGTCAACCCGTCGCGAGATATGGGAGTTTGAAGATAAGGAATGGTTGAGAAACCATCAAAATTTTCGCAATTCTGATACTCGAAACCAATAACTACAAAGGTCTAGGGGAAAAGTACACACACCATTGTAATCGGGCGAGTTGCTACTTTCAGATGCAACTGGAATTTCTCGTGTTCGTCAACCCGTCGCGAGATATGGGAGTTTGAATCTAAGGAATGGTTGAGAATCCATCAAAATTTTCGCAATTCTGATGCTAGAAACGAATAACTGGAATGGCCTAGGGGAAAGGTACTCACACCGTTGTAATCGGGCGAGTTTCTACTTTCAGATGCAGCAGGAATTTCTCGAGTTCGTCAATCCGTTCGCGAGATATGGGAGTTTGAAGTTAAGGAATGGTTGATAAACCATCAAAATTTTCGCAAGTCTGATACTCGAAACCAATAACTCACAAAGGCCTAGGGGAAAAATACACATACCGTTGTAATCGGGCGAGTTTCTACTTTCAGATGCAACAGGAATTTCTCGAGTTCGTCCATCCGTTCGCGAGATATGGGCGTTTGAAGTTAAGGAATGGTTGATAAACCATCAAAATTTTCGCAAGTCTGATACTCGAAACCAATAACTCACAAAGGCCTAGGGGAAAAATACACATACCGTTGTAATCGGGCGAGTTTCTACTTTCAGATGCAACAGGAATTTCTCGAGTTCGTCCATCCGTTCGCGAGATATGGGCGTTTGAAGTTAAGGAATGGTTGAGAAACCATCAAAATGTTCGCAAGTCTGATACTCCAAACCAATAACTGGAATCACCTAGGGGAAATGTACACACACAATTGTAATCGGGCGAGTTTCTACTTTCAGATGCAACAGGAATTTCTCGAGTTCGTCAATCCGTTCGCGAGATATTGGAGTTTGAAGTTAAGGAATGGTTGAGAAACCATCAAAATTTTCGCAATTCTGATGCTAGAAACGAATAACTGGAATGGCCTAGGGGAAAGGTACACAAACCGTTGTATTCGGGAGAGTTTCTACTTTCAGATGCAACAGGAATTTCTCTAGTTCGTCAACCCGGTCGCGAGATATGGGAGTTTGAAATAAGGAATGGTTGAGAAACCATCAAAATTTTCGCAATTCTGATACTCGAAACCAATAACTACAAAGGTCTAGGGGAAAAGTACACACACCATTGTAATCGGGCGAGTTGCTACTTTCAGATGCAACTGGAATTTCTCGTGTTCGTCAACCCTTCGCGAGATATGGGAGTTTGAAGATAAGGAATGGTTGAGAAACCATCAAAATTTTCGCAAGTCTGATACTCGAAACCAATAACTACAAAGGCCTAGGGGAAAAGTACACACACCATTGTAATCGGGCGAGTTTCTACTTTCAGATGCAACAGGAATTTCTCGAGTTCGTCAATCCGTTCGCGAGATATGGGTGTTTGAAGTTAAGGAATGGTTGAGAAGCCATCAAAATTTTCGCAAGTCTGATACTCGAGACCAACAACTGGAATGGCCTATGGGAAAAGTAAACCCACCATTGTAATCTGGCCAGTTTCTACATTCAGATGCAACAGGAATATTTCGGATTCGTCAATCCGTTCGCGAAATATCGGAGTTTGGAGTTAAGAGATGGTTGAGTAACCATCAAACTTTTCGCAATTCTGATGCTAGAAACGAATAAATGATATGGCCAAGGGGAAAAGTACACACACCATGGTAATCGGGCGAGTTTCCAGTTTCAGATGCAACAGGAATTTCTCGAGTTCGTCAATCCGTTCGCGAGATATGGGAGTTTGAAGTTAAGGAATGGTTGAAAAACCATCAAAATTTTCGCAAGTCTGATACTGGAAACCAATAACTCACAAAGGCCTAGGGGAAAAATACACATACGGTTGTAATCGGGCGAGTTTCTACTTTCAGATGCAACAGGAATTTCTCAAGTTCGTCCATCCGTTCGCGAGATATGGGATTTTGAAGTTAAGGAATGTTTGAGAAACCATCAAAATTTTCGCAATTCTGATGCTAGAAACGAATAACTGGAATCGCCTAGGGGAAAGGTACTCACACCATTGTAATCGGGCGAGTTTCTACTTTCAGATGCAACAGGAATTTCTCGAGTTCGTCAATCCGTTCGCGAGATATGGGAGTATGAAATTAAGGAATGGCTGAGAAACCATCAAAATTTTCGCAAGTCTGATACTCGAAACCAATAACTGGAGAGGCCTAGGGGAAAAGTACACACACCATTGTAATCGGGCCAGTTTCTACATTCAGACGCAACAGGAATATTTCGGATTCGTCAATCCGTTCGCGAGATATGGGAGTTTGAAGTTAAGGAATGGTTGAGAAGCCATCAAAATTTTCGCAATTCTGATGCTAGAAACGAATAACTGGAATGGCCTAGGGGAAAGGTACACACACCATTGTAATCGGGCGAGTTGCTACTTTCAGATGCAACAGGAATTTCTCAAGTTCGTCCATCCGTTCGCGAGGTATGGGATTTTGAAGTTAAGTAATGGTTGAGAAACCATCAAAATTTTCGCAATTCTGATGCTAGAAACGAATAACTGGAATGGCCTAGGGAAAAGGTACACAAACCGTTGTATTCGGGAGAGTTTCTACTTTCAGATGCAACAGGAATTGCTCTAGTTCGTCAATCCGGTAGCGAGATATGGGAGTTTGAAGATAAGGAATGGTGAAAAACCATCAAAATTTTCGCAATTCTGATACTCGAATCCAATAACTACAAAGGCCTAGGGGAAAAGTACACACACCATTGTAATCGGGCGAGTAGCTACTTTCAGATGCAACAGGAATTTCTCGTGTTCGTCAATCCGTTCGCGAGATATGGGAGTTTGAAGTTAAGGAATGGTTGAGAAACCATCAAAATTTTCGCAAGTTTGATACTCGAAACCAATAACTGGAGTGCCCTAGGGGAAAAGTACACACACCATTGTAATCTGGCCAGTTTCTACTTTCAGATGCAACAGGAATTTCTCGAGTTCGTCAATCCGTTCGCGAGATATGGGATTTTGAAGTTAAGGAATGGTTGAGAAACCATCAAAATTTTCGCAAGTCTGATACTCGAAACCAATAACTACGAAGGCCGAGGGGAAAAATACACATACCGTTGTAATCGGGAGAGTTTCTATTTTCAGATGCAACAGGAATTTCTCCAGTTCTTCAATCCGGTCGCAAGATATTGGATTTTGAAGTTAAGGAATGGTTGAGAATCCATCAAAATTTTCGCAATTCTGATGCTAGAAACGAATAACTGGAATGGCCTAGGGGAAGGGTACTCACACCATTGTAATCGGGCGAGTATCTAGTTTCAGATGCAACAGGAATTTCTCGAGTTCGTCAATCCGTTCGCGAGATATGGGAGTATGAAGTTAAGGAATGGCTGAGAAACCATCAAAATTTTCGCAAGTCTGATACTCGAAAAAAATAACTGGAATGACCTAGGGGAAATGTACACACACCATTGTAATCGGGCGAGTTTCTAGTTTCAGATGCAACAGGAATTTCTCGAGTTCGTCAATCCGTTCGCGAGATATGGGAGTTTGAAGTTAAGGAATGGTTGAGAAACCATCAAAATTTTTGCAATTCTGATGCTAGAAACGAATAACTGGAATGGCCTAGGGGAAAGGTACACAAACCGTTGTATTCGGGAGAGTTTCTACTTTCAGATGCAACAGGAATTTCTCTAGTTCGTCAATCCGGTCGCGAGATATGGGAGTTTGAAGATAAGGAATGGTTGAGAAACCATCAAAATTTTCGCAATTCTGATACTCGAATCCAATAACTACAAAGGCCTAGGGGAAAAGTACACACACCATTGTAATCGGGCGAGTTGCTACTTTCAGATGCAACAGGAATTTCTCGTGTTCGTCAATCCGTTCGCGAGATATGGGAGTTTGAAGTTAAGGAATGGTTGAGAAACCATCAAAATTTTCGCAAGTTTGATACTCGAAACCAATAACTGGAGTGGCCTAGGGGAAAAGTACACACACCATTGTAATCTGGCCAGTTTCTACTTTCAGATGCAACAGGAATTTCTCGAGTTCGTCAATCCGTTCGCGAGATATGGGATTTTGAAGTTAAGGAATGGTT